>NW_027466496.1:1975000-2145000 GCF_050575085.1 Anarhichas minor | reverse complement strand
TCATCATTCTTTATGTGGAAGGTAATGGGCTTTTTCTGTCCTGCACCACCATGTTACTGCATCGTTCTCTCTGAGGTTTACCGGCGATTTTACTGGCCTTGTTTGGGCCAAAATATAATGTCTTTTTCTTAGACCTGTGTTGACCAGTTCTATGATATTCGTACTAATACCGTGAACATTCTGAGGTAGCAACTGTGGTGTACTGACCTCACTGTATGTGTAGCTGAAGTGGAAGGAATCCTCTGCTTTTCTGACCTGGTTTCTATTAAGAAGAGTGATTATAATTATTACATCTGAACAGAATGTCAAGAATACCGTGTAACCCACCATGACGTACGGTAACATTTAATCCATAACAACAAGACACGCATCACTATACGCATAACTCTTTTGGGCTCCAGATTGTTTGCACAATCCACAATCCTTTCACAGTTCCTATTGTTTTTTGATTTCTCAAGAGGTAAAACTATTCATGAGAAGCATATCCAAATTAATTTGACCTTTTGACCTAAATCAATAGTCTAAATGGCTGATCACACCGAGCTGCATCGCTAGAGGCATTCTGCTGGTGACTCGTCTCTAGCGACAGGTCCTGATGTGGTCAGCCACTGAGAACTCATTCTTAAAAACATACAACAGGTTATGATCTCCAGGAGAAGAACAACGTATTATCATCAAAGCAAATGGAACTAATTTGCCACCATCTCTCTACCATGATAAGTTATTATAGCACCATTAACCTTCTGTTGAATTTGTTTGGAAGCTGCTACATCTTGTCTTACGAGGTCATTGTAAGGCCCCGATCAGACGGTGCGTGTTTTAGCAGCCTGGGGCCTTTTTATTTTTGTAATCGTTTTCAATGAGAGCTTATGAGAGCATTTTGGCCATTCGTTTGCATTGCTGAGTGCCTCTCGTGGCCTGACGTCAAAAACAAAACAGCAGGCCTGAAAGCAAATTAGTGCGGCACTTGAGATTTCGGGTCAGTAGTTTTGATTCATTTGACCGATACTATTAACTATTAAGCAGCGTACAGTTCTTGGTTTGTGTTAAGCTAACGTTAGCACTCATTTGGTGGTTGCTTACAAGCAATTTTAAAATCAACGCCATAAATTGCAAGAAATGCTGTCTGATCGTGCGTAAGATGTTGCAATTCAGTCCTTACATGTTCTACAGCTTATAAAAGTTAGTTAGCCCAAAATATGAAATGACCCCCCAAAATATTGTCTTATATTTAAGACAATACATCATATACTGAAGTACCATTAAAAGATCAAACTTGTTCATCAATCCATTGCATTACACCCGCATTCACTTTTAAGGAACTATTGACAAAGTGTTACTTTGTCCTTGTGTCTGTGTGTGTGTGTGTGTGTGTGTGCAGGCTACAGAATGAAGATCCTCTCCCCGAAGGTTGGGAGATCCGGTACACAAGGGAAGGAGTTCGCTACTTTGTGGATCACAACACCCGAACCACCACTTTCAGCGATCCCCGCACCGGAAAGTCCTCTGTGTAAGAACACGTTTTAAAAAAAGTTCACTTTACGTGATCTCACAGCCTATAGAAAGTCAGTAATCTGAAGAGCCGTAGCTATGGGAACTTATGCATTGAGAGCACTTTACAAGGACCAGATGGAGTCATGTTTTGCTTTAAATTCACATAAAGCTCAAGAAATTCAAAGAAGATTCAGAAAAATAATGGTTCCCACAACCATTGTGAATGAACACAGTCGAGAGGTTTATTTTGAAGCCTGGGATCTTAGTTCATCACTGGAGAGGGGCTGTGAATATTCACTCTGAAGAAATTTAATTTCAACGGTTCTGTTTCACGCAGAGACGTTCAGGGAAGTTGATGAATTTACTCCGAAAAGCCAGAAAATATTTCTAAATAATAACTTGCTGGGACCCTTCCAGAGCATATTTCACATGTACTACATTTGTTTTTCATTATATGGTCAAGATTCAACGGTTGACCCCTGGAGAATCCATTGCATTGCATCTATCGGCTTACACTTGTGTTTCTTTGTTCTTCTCAGCACCAAAGGCCCTCAGATTGCCTATGAGCGCAGCTTTCGATGGAAGCTTGCCCATTTCCGCTACTTGTGCCAGGTAAGCGCTTTCTTTCTCTTACTCCATAACTCTATTTTTTTTGCTTTCAGTTACTCGCCTTTATCTTATTTTTCCGTCCCAGATGCATTAATGTTTTGCCCTGTTTGCTCAGTCCAATGCTCTCCCTAGCCATGTGAAGATCACCGTCTCCAGACAGACATTGTTTGAAGACTCTTTCCAGCAAGTAAGAGGGATTTTCTACCACGGTCCGGTTCCAGTTTAAACCAATATTATTCAGCACATACAGTAATGCGATGCATCACAGCTTACATATATGGTTAATTTCAGCTCTACAGTCAATAAATGTATGCCAACTGTCCTTTGTCATTTGCTGATGCGGTGTAGCTGATGTGTGTTTTCTCTGTTTATTAGATTATGGCCCTGAAGCCATACGACTTGAGGAGGAGACTCTACGTTATCTTCAGAGGCGAGGAGGGTCTAGACTATGGTGGCTTAGCCCGGTAATATAGACAATAGAAATAGTATAATGTCAATTGAAACAAGCTTATTCTGAAGTGTAAGCAGTAATTAATCATGTAAAACTCTTGCCCCCCCCCCCCCTTCTCTACTCTCTCATTTCCAACTTTTCCTCACTTAATTTCGTTTCCCATTTCTATTCTTACTCACTCCCCCACCTACACTCTCTTGTCTTCGCCCTCGCTCCTTGTCTCCGTCTCTCCTCTCGTGATTTTGCAGAGAATGGTTCTTCTTGTTGTCCCATGAAGTGCTGAACCCCATGTACTGTCTGTTTGAGTATGCCGGCAAGAGCAACTACTGTCTGCAGATCAACCCAGCCTCTGCTATCAACCCGGACCACCTCTCCTACTTCTGCTTCATAGGCCGCTTCATTGCAATGGCAAGTCCACATGCTGCCCACGCAACACGATCCTGATAACACCAACACCTACGCAAAGAAGATTAGAAGTGAAACAAGCTAGTTATTTTAGTCGACACATTTGACGTAAACATGTCATGAATTTATAATGTTAACGTTATTGTGGTACAAACGCAATTGAATAAATCTCTCTTTGTGTATCTCTTGCTACAGGCACTTTTCCACGGCAAGTTTATCGACACAGGCTTCTCTCTGCCTTTCTACAAACGCATGCTGAACAAGAAGCTAATACTCAAAGACCTGGAGTCCATCGACCCAGAGTTCTACAACTCACTGATATGGATAAGGTAATTTGTGTCTTTGGTCTGCACAGCCTTCAGATTTTAGACATGTATTCTCTTGACAGTAGAGTGCATGACAGGAAAATTAAGCTCTGAAAGAGGAATTTTTTTACCTGGACATTATTTCTGTCCAAGTGACAAATGACAACAACAATTTCTAATATTGGTCCAGTATTGAGGGAGAGCCCCACGAAACTTTACATCGACACTGCTCTCTTGCCCTCGCAGCTCGTTTCGCGGCTACCGATTACACCTTAGTTACCCTTTGATATCACAGCACTTTACTCCCAGTGGAGCTTTCAATAAAAGAGTCACTTTCTTAAATGAATCATCCAGCACACAGAGCTCAAGGTTGGTCTCAGTCCGTTCCAACTAATACTTATCAAAGTAATTCTTCCTGAGCTATGTGGGGGCTACAACATGTGGGGCGACTGTGACTAAGTGGATAGCAGGGCTGTCCTTCAATCGAAGGATCGGTGGTTCGAGCCCCGGTTCTGGCTCCGCTAATCGCATGTCACTTAACCTCAAAAATTGCTCCCGTAGCTGTTCTACGGTATAGAAATGTGATAGAATCTGAATTGTAAGTCGCTTTGCATAAAAGCGTCTGCTAAATGACTGTAATGTAACAAAATATCATTTTCTTTGGTGCGGACCAAGAAAGAAAGTACATAAAATGTAACACTAAGTAAAGATTAAGTGTTTGGAGTGAGGACTGTTGATCAAGATAACGTTGGGACCTTAACCACAAAGACGTCCGTACCACAGAGAAACAGAGAGAGGACAGACTACACATACACAGCATTTAAAGAATACTCTTCCCACAGAGGGAGAAGAGACGAGATGCTACAAAGGGATGAAGCAGTGTGAAGACATAATAGTTAGAACAGTTAGGAACAAAGATGGAGACTCTGCCAGTGTTTGCTAACTTTAATAAGACAGTCTGATTTTTTTTTTTTTGCTTACGGGTGGAAAGGTAGAGATCTTAGTTTGGTTCTTTTTGCAACAATGAGCCGTAATCACCCTTGATTATGCTGTGGCAGCAACGCAATCTCATCTGTCCTCAGGGACAACAACATTGAAGAGTGTGGTCTGGAGATGTACTTCTCAGTGGACATGGAGATCCTGGGGAAGATCACTTCTCATGACCTGAAACCTGATGGCACCAATGTTCTGGTCACTGAGGAGAACAAGGAGGAGTATATCAGGTTCAGTATAACTGCTGTTTCATCATAATGCTAACTATATCTATATATATTTATAAACTTACAAAGTACATTTGTGCTGTGCTTGCAGTCTCATGGCAGAGTGGAGGTTCTCCCGCGGGGTGGAAGGTCAGACCAAAGCTTTCCTGGACGGCTTCAACGAGGTGGTCCCACTTCAGTGGCTCCAGTACTTTGATGAGAAGGAGCTCGAGGTGAGCAGCGTAGTCTGATGCCAGTAGTGCCGTAACAAGCTCCGTCCTGTTGGGTGCTGTTCATGACCTGTGGTGTCATGTTTCTAGTGTGTGTTTCCAGTAGCCTACCCGACTCCTCAGAGCTTTAATCATTACTTAAATACGATGGAATGATGTGGATGTGTGTAGAAAATCATTCTTTTGTGTGAGAATTCTCTCTACTTCTAATAATGAATGAATTAATAGTTCTATTGGTCATTTATTTAGTTGTATGTGTGTGTGTGTTCGACGCAGGTGATGCTCTGTGGAATGCAGGAGGTAGACCTTCAGGACTGGCAGAGGAACACGGTGTACCGCCACTATACAAGAAACAGCAAACAGATCATCTGGTTCTGGCAGGTACAGTCACGCACGCACACGCACACACACAGACACAGACCTTGCTTCTATGTTCCTCGCCCTCGTCTGTTTATAATGGGAAGGAGCAGAATATTCCACGTGTTCCACAGGGCGTTGCACATTGCATAGTTTGTGTTACACAGAACAATCTGAGAAGCCGTTGTTGGAAACTGTTTGAAATATGGCAGATGTGATTGGATGAACCATCTGTCAATCAAACTCTTGCCTAAGAACGTCAGCAGAAGAGCGACAGCACCTTTTCCATCGAGAAAAGCCTTCAGTGTCTTACTTTGCTCCCCAGTAGCTCCTCACAGGACGCTGGTTTGGTCCGTGCTCTGGCTTACCGGACACAAACTCGTTACTTGAAGCCTGACGACAAGGATTTCCGGGTGATATGTGATCCTCTGATTCTCGTGAGAAATCGGCTGCCGTGCAGGCTGACATTTGTGGTGTTACTGACACAGCATGGCAAATCTTACAGATGACATTTCTCTTGAGTTCACGTTACTCCTTTTCAATGATTAATTAAAATGTGTCATATCATCTGATGCTTAGCAGCCTGTCGAGTCAGTAGTGTGGTCATTAACGTGTGTGTGTGTGTGTGTGTTGTAACTTCCTCCCTTGAAGCTGGTGAAAGAAGTGGACAACGAAGTGCGACTGCGGCTCATGCAGTTTGTCACTGGAACCTGCAGGCTTCCTCTGGGCGGCTTTGCTGAACTCATGGGTCAGTGATAGATAGAGACACAAAGAATAACAAATTTATGAAATAACCATTCAGAAACCAAGAGCTATGGATACATAATGTCCTCACTCCTCATCTTCTTTTTGTATTGCAGGAAGTAACGGGCCCCAGAAGTTCTGCATTGAGAAGGTGGGGAAGGACACATGGCTTCCTAGGAGCCACACATGGTGAGTGGAGTGCTCTTCCTCTGATTCCTGGGATTCATTCCTCCCTCAAATAGTGTGATTAGATAGTGTTGATTAGATGTTGTTCCGTACATTACTCACAGGTATTAAGTTAACTGGGATTGTTATTTGTTTTATGTTTTACTCTTGATTCTCGATCAGTTTTGCTGGCGTGTTCCAATCACTGCCTCTGCAGATTTGAAACTGATAGAGATGCTGCTTTGTTCTGTTTAATGAATATTTTCTATCGCATTACAAGCAAAAAAACATTGAGTGTATGGGAACACTGTTTTATAACTAATTCATGTTTTATTTAAGTATCCGATTCTTTACACTGATCTTTCGTCCTTGTTTTTTTTTCAGTTTCAACCGCCTGGACTTGCCTCCTTACAAGAGTTTCGACCAGCTGAAAGAGAAGCTGCTCTTTGCCATCGAGGAAACCGAAGGATTTGGCCAAGAATAGACGGAGGACTCTTGTTTTTCTCTCCCTCCCCACATCGCTGTTTATTCAGCCAAGTTAAACAAACAAAACAAAAAAAGAATTGCACAAGATAACCACCAATGTATATAAGCTATTTTGTCATTTTAAACCAAATCTTAATTTGCAGCATCGTTTTTGCCGCAATCCTGTTCCTCAGCCCTTAAATATTATATGATACCCCATCATGAAATATGCAAGCATTTCAGCATTTTTGCTCCTCTGTTTAAAACAGAAATCATGGATATTTTTTTAATGTCCTCCCCTCTGCTGACTGGCTTTTTAAGAGAGACTGAAAGTGTTTTTGAGAGGATTTTATAGTTAAAGCGCGATCTTCTTTTAAGGCTCTAGTTCTATAGAGCTACTAAATGGCAAGAGTAGTTTTGGGGTTTGGTGCCTGAATTTTTTTCCCCCATTGGACTCATAGTAATTGTTGCAATTTTTGCGTGCTTGCATGGCTGCCTCTGAAGATGAGAAGACTGCTGTGACCACCCTCTACCCCCACCTATACTAAACACACACAAAGACATTTTAGCAACGACGCTCTGTCTCTTAATGAGCTGTCTTACCATTATCATCAGACAGGATGAAAGGATGATCCGAAGCAGAGGATAACCCTCTCGTACATCTGGACAGCCCTGAGTAAGAAGCATTGTCGGATCCTCCCGTGAATAACGGCGCGAGTTAGGAAAACAGACGGTCATGAAGTCCGTGGAGAAAGGCTACGAGATCAAAAGGCAAATGGGGAATCAAGAAAAAGACTCTAAATCGAAATGTGTGAATTGGTTGTGTGGTGGCAGTTGGGCCTGATATTCATAGTTCAGACGTTTAAGCCAGGGACACTGGACATGTTCCAGGCCGCTATGACTGCAGCCCACCGCTTCAGTTTAAGTGAGATACACACCAGGACGACACACTCACAGTTTTCATTTAAAGTTTGAGCGGTTTGGATAATTGCCACAACATAAGAGACAAAGTACAGACTCTGTGTTCTCTGCTGATTCTCTTTTGCCTTTCTGAATTTCAGTCTCGGGCCGTAAAGTTTCCGATGAAGCCGCCGTGGTTTACAGAGCAACAGGCATGAATGATAATGCTTATTTGATAACATAAAGATCACATTTATTTAAATCCCTCAGTCATAGGTATCACAATAGACAAATCCCCCTGCAGGGCATCTTGCCTGCAGGGGGATCATATGATACAAGACAGCATGTGATATTTGGCTGTCTTGTGTTGTCAAAAAGACACCCCCGTTCACGTGAAAGTTCATTTGTACATGTACTGGAAGCAGCTGTTTTCAGCTTCTCACTTATTACCAACCACGATAATTACAACAGAAGCCTCCGAGGCATACAGATCCCAGCATTGTTGCAAAATGGCAGTAAATGTCCTTCAAAGTTCCATGTTTGTTTGTTCTTTTTGGGTGAGTGGTCATAAAGGAGATGGGCACTGGACTAAGAAAAAAACGTATCAAATTTCATGTCTTGAAAGCAACATCTATATATAAATATTGCATGTAGTCAGTGGAGTGGAAACTGGCCAATATAATAAGCATTACAACACATTTAGGGGTTGATGGGTCTACTAGAAATGTTGGGTTTCTGAAAGTATTAACCAGGTCATCCACCTGTGATGTATTGTTAGAAAATAACAATGTGTCACATGCGTGTGTATCTGCTATTTGGCTGTGCAGTCAACAGTCTGACTGGAGTGAAACAAAATAACCTTCAAGCCATAGCGGTGAGCCCTCTCCCCGAGTTCATCCGGTTTAGTGTACTCAGCCCACGTTCAATCTCACTCTCAGGTTTAGTGCTGAGGTAAGAGAGCCTTAGTTTAATAACGATGCGCGAGTCTGTAAATCAGTCAAGATGCAGAAAGAAAAATCAAAACTAACCTTTCACATACAAATAAGAGTTGAGTTAATGACACACTGAAGTGCCACAGACCAAATGTGTGGAACCCTTCCACAGGGCAACTCCTCAGCAGCAGAAGCTTGGGGACTTGACACAGCATTGCAGTGCTACATGTTGTGCGTTTTTGATTTTGCACCCCTCACCTTCCCCATGTCCTTTCTTTCCTTTCATGCTTCAGGGGACATCATAAACTCTGGTGCTTATTCTTTAGGTCGGTGGTCTAAACGTGGCCGGCCATTCTCCTCGTTTCCTCCAGCATTGTTGTTTTTCTCAGACCACTGCAAACAGCAGCAAGCTGCTTCAGACTTTTTCTAGGAGGAGCTTGTGATTACTCGAGCTATCAGTCATGTATATAACATTGTATTCAGCTGTCCCTGTGGAGGGACGGCAGTATGAAGAAAAAACATTTACTGTAGCAAAAGGAGCCGACTTTTAAAGAGTCAACACTGCATAACTTTGTGCTTCCTTTTGAACAGAAACCTGTAATCAAAGAAAATCAACTGTGTATGTGAATATTCATTGTATAAAGATAATGAAAGTAAATAAAGTACTTAAATATTATAATTAATCACACAGAGCCACCGCTCAATTGATGGAGATCTGTGATGCCTTTCGTTCTTATCAGAAATAGACGGGATGTTGATCGGGTTGCCTTCGTCGCAGCCAGTAACGCGGGTGTATTCTTCTCAAAGCTGATTCACGCTACTCTTCATCATTACAGTACGTGATGGCGCAGCAGGGAACTTGCCTCTGTGCCGACTGCGGGTTTAGGCCGCCTGAAGCGCATCCAAACTGTAACATATCGCGTGTAGATACACACTGTAAACACCAACTACACTGTACAGAATGCCCCTTTACTGGAGACGATGTGTATAGAAGATTCATTTTTAATCTGCTTTCACCCATTTTAAAAAGGAAGAGAGATGGATTTATGAGATACAAATAAATAAGTGGATAAACCCCCTCCTCCATGAGCACGCTTGCTTTCTTTTTGTTGTGTGATTATCGGGGGATGAGAGGCCTTCTGCTCAGGATTCACAACAAAACTTATCTTATTCTGTTCTTAGAGAAAAACAACACAATGTGCTCTTGGTTTATCCTCGGTTTTGATTGGATCTTGCCTGTGAAAAAAACAAACATTTAATAAATATATCCGACCATCTTTACAGCTGGTTTGAATTTATTCATACCAATATCTTCTTTAATTGGAGGCAAAGAACTAGTGTCAAAGGAAATGTGTTGAAGTATTTCATATGGTCTCATTAAACCGGCTCGGTTCACCCTGTGCTTGTGAAGAAGCAGCGACCATTGTTGAGATGTGGCCAACATTTAATTTATTATTATTAAAAAGAAAACACAGTAAGAGCTTATACTTGACTATTCAAGTATTCAAGCTGACATTTAAATAGTTGATATGCAGATACGGTTTGGGAATGAAAGTTGTTACATTTCTTGATTTAAACTAACAAGTTCTAAAAATGTAATTTACAATATGCAACTTTTACCACAAAGCAGTTCTACTGTATTAATAATTACAGAATCAGCTCAAAAGATAAACATTTGTTAGGAATTATTAACGGTGTCCAAAAGCATCATGCGGTAATTACAGGTTCATCCGAGATTCTTCAAGAGGTCAACTGCTTCTCTATGGACCTGCCGAAGGAACAAATATACTGTAAGTGCGCTCACATCGGCACACATGATTCATGCGTCAAGATTCCTGGAGGTGTTTCATCTTCCTCACAGTTCAAACTATTATCACGTCTGAGCCAAAAAGGTTCTGAAAAAGCACAATCAAGAGGAAGTGCGCTCACCTCTTTGTCTTCCTGTGTGTGGGCCGGGTACTCTTTTGCTTTGGTTAGAAAGAGCAGCGCCTTCTCTTTGTCTTTCATGCCCATGTAGGTCTTCCCGAGCATTAGCAGATTTTTACTGTAGAAGTTCGGATCAACTGGCACACAGAAGTTCACGTTAGTTGAATGCATTTCAAACCTTTAAAGAAATCGTTCACACGCACAGTGCTTTTGCTGATGTGAGAAATCTGAGCTGCAGCCAACAAGAGATAAAGCAGTTCTTTCAGTCAATGCCTCTGTGACTTTATTAGTATTTTACCTTCTTCAGCTTTCAGGAAGAATTCCAAAGCCTAAAGAGGGGCAGAAAAACATGACTTCATCGAAATTTGAGAAGATGTTCATCTCTCCAAACCAAAACCAAAAAAAGTGACAAACTAGCTGTTAATTCCAGCCTGAAGCCGAGTTAAAAGGCAGCCATTGTGCAGTTAGCAACAAAACAAAGAGAGCGCTTATAGACGGAGCCGTCCTCACCTCCTCGTATGTGGCCTTGGGTGGTGAAGAAAAAATGACAGCCGCCACCTTGCGTTGGTACCAAGGCAGCTCAGCAAAAGCAAAGCACCTAAGAGAGAGAATGCATACAGATTACCCTGAATGATAAAGCCTCCTCAAAGCTCTAATAACATATTATAGAATTATTGTGCACAGTAGTGACATCTTGCAGTCTGTCACATTTTCTTTTACACTGTTAACCTCTAGTGGCGAACAAAGCGAAATGCAACAACATTGCCAAATGCAGTTTTTGCTCCAAAACAGCTCAAATATTATTAATGGTAAATATTTGCATCTTTAAAGGTTCTCTAAACCACATTATGAGCATTCATTTGTTTTCATTCTGTGGGCGTAAAACAAAATGTCACAACTATAATTGACTCACCAGTAACCCAAAATATGGAAGGAAGTGGCATCTTTGGGATTGAGTTCAACAGCTCTCTAGGAAAAAAAGCAACATCTTTCCCTTACTTCACATTGTAAATGTGACACAATGATAACATGGCATTGACCCAAATGTCCTCTCACCTCTAGATGTTTCCTGATGATGTATGAATTTCCAATTTTCACCTTGACTCCCTCGTATTCCCCAACATCGCTGAGACACACGGCGTACCACTGAGTTAGGAGAGGAAGAATGTTGAGAGTTTGGTCGAATTGGACCTAAATGTCACAATGTCGTGATAAACTTGGCAACATGCTGCAAATGTATGCAAAAAGTGAAGTTTGTTTTACCGTGGTTGTGGTTGTTAAAAGCTCTAAAAGACAAACCACGGATGTCCTATTGTGTTAGGAAACATGTCTTGCTTAGATTTGTGCGTCGTGTCTTGTGCTTAGGAGGCTGTGTTTGTTATTTTTTTATTGCGGGTTATGAGCGTTACTTGCAGGAGGTTTATGATCATTCATTTATGTTTGGGGCCATGTTAATGACCAGACAATAATATATGTGCCTTCCTTGCAGGTGTTGGAGGTGGGTGTGGCAGAGGGTCGTCAGCAGAGTGGAAACACCTGAGGCTATTAGCGACACTGGCCCTGTGTGCCAGTGCACCCTGTATAACAACCCTCGTCATTCTCAGTGGGTCTCTCTCTCTCCTTCCTGAGACACCCATTTTGGTTTGCATATACACTTTCCACGCACACACTCACACTGCTGAAATGACTGACTTCACATGTCACTGTTAGTTTATGTTACTTTAAAATTAATAAATAATTTGTTAAACTGCTTCGTTGAATGCCTCTCCCTTTCTTGTCATGGCCGTTCGGCCCGGTTTGTGACACAAGGTTACTTATTTTTCTCTGATAAGCCGGATCTGATGGAGGCGAACCAGTAGTGTCTTCTCAGTGAAAACCAGCGTCTTACTTTGTGTGCTGCGAAACAGTTCTCATCCTTCTCCAGAGCCTTCTTTGCATATTCGAAACCCTCGAACGTCAGCTGCTTCTTCCGTTCGGCCTCCATGTTGGGCTGGACGGACAGGTCACGAGACGCCCGCGCCAGCCTCCACAGGAACTCTGCATCATCACTGGACGGATGGAAACAAAATCACAACTTCAACTAGTATGCGAGTAAAATAAATAACTTTGGAGCTCTCTGGAGAGCAATACAAAAAGACACTGAGGCAGAGAGGGAAATGCACTCAACTTTCCATAAAAACAACTATATGGTGGGATAGAAAATATCAAATAAATAATACAATCCACCAAAACAGAGTACATTTCAATATCTTCTAGTGGGAACAGGATAAATGGAGAAAAAGTGAGAGACTGAACTCTCTCCTTACCTGTCCTTGTACTGCAGCAGCAGCTGGTACAGCTTCTCCGTCTCTGCACAGCTGTACAGGTAGTCAGCCTGCTCCAAAACCTCCTCTGCACGGACACAAAACACAACAGCAAATTCAGCCAGAAAATGGTCTCACGTTCCTAATTCACTCGACTAAACTTCAACTCACTCTCTTTTTCCTCCACGCTCTCATTAAAATAACTCCAGTATGTGTTTATTAATGACAGTTTGGTTAGGATTGTGACAGGACTGTGGTATTCTATACCTAATTCCTGAAAAGAAAAACACATTTGTTTGGTAAAAACACGTTTGTTATCTCACATCTAGCAATTTGCCAACTACCTTTCTCTAAAGCGTAGACCACGGCTGAACTCTGCACTCTGTGATAAGCTTCGAAAGCCAGACAGGATAGCGTGGGGAGCCCCAGGAGGAATGCGCCTCTTCCACTCTGTGCACAAGAAAGTGAGTGACATAAAGAACACAATGCAAGGGACTACTTCATAGTTAAGAGGATTAAAGCTGATGGTTATCATTCACAATGATCAGTCTCTATTGACCCAAGGTGACCCACCACTACCAGAGAAGCAGTGTGTCAATATCAGGTTATTGCACTCGGCCACATGCATTGTGCAGTCTGAATTGGACTATTATTAGTTCAACTTATATTAAATTATGTTCAACTATACACAGTCTTCCTCATCATCGTACTACACTTGTCACACATATATCCAGACACAGAGCTGCGGCTAAGCAGCTCTCTGACAGGGAAAGCCCTGCTGACCTTTTACCTACATAGGCACATAAGCAGTTTTTACAATGGCACAATTGTTCTTCCAACGTATCAGTAAGTATGTTAAAGTGAGCAAGATAACAACACTGTCCGATGAGTACGAATAAAAAAAGGCATAGTTATTTACAGTCAGAGCAGCGGCTGTCCTTCTTAAAGTTGTCCAGTAGTTCCGGTTTGTCCCCCTGATCCTGACACCTTTTGCAGAAGGTGCTGCCAGCAAAGTTCTGCTCCAACATCGTCTCAGCACAATTCCAGCCATTGTGTTAACTCAGACGCTCAATGATCAAAAAAATGAATAGCCATCGCAAACTTAGAGGCTGGTCCTGCAAATACAAACAGGAAACGTTCAAGAGCCCAATCAGAAAACGTTGCAAAAGGCCAATACTTGGGGAGGGTTGTCTCTAACACCAACGCATTGGTTATATTTTATTGTATAATTCCTTTCCCTTAGGTCGTCTGGGACTGGTCTACCTTCTGTTCCCAGAGTCAGAACTAAATATGGAGAAGCAGTGTTCAGTTTTTCGGCTCCAAATATCTGGAACAAAGTCCCAGAAAACTGCAGGTCTGCTGAGACCCTCAGCTCCTTTAAATCAAGATTGAAGACTTTTCTGTTTGCTGCTGCTTTTAATTAAACCATATTCAAGGATATTAATCAATTTCCTGCATTTCTGCATTTTACTACTGTATTTTATTTCTTACACTGCTTTTTAGTGTTTTAATGACTGTTCTTAATTGTTTTTAAATCTACTTTTCTTTTGCCTTATGGTTTGATGCTTTTAATGCTTTTATGTGAAGCACTTTCAATTACCTTGTTGTTGAAATGTGCTATACAAATAAACTTGCCTTGCCTTAAAAGTGTTACTTATGTAGTTATATTTTAACACACACACCCCCACACACTTTTTTCCACACTAACGTTGGTCGTTTAGCACAACCTCAGTATGCTACATTGCATGTCGCCACACTGATACGTTTGTGTATTTAACAAATAAATAAATTGAATGTCAACCCCAAAATACTTAAAATTAGTTTGAGGGCAAAAGAATAACACAATAAACGCTTAGATATCTAGATAGACATCTACACAGGCCATCATACGTGTTACAGAA
Organism: Anarhichas minor; assembly: GCF_050575085.1. Classification (NCBI taxonomy): domain Eukaryota; kingdom Metazoa; phylum Chordata; class Actinopteri; order Perciformes; family Anarhichadidae; genus Anarhichas; species Anarhichas minor. The sequence continues at coordinate 2,130,614 of NW_027466496.1, read as the reverse complement.
ATGTCTCATACGTTAGCTTTCACAGTATTTTAAATGATCTGCATTTAATTATTGCTACGAACGATATTTCTTGAATGCACCCCCGGGGAGTCGGTCCCCTAGATATGTAGTCGACAAGAAACAACCAAAACTCCCGACAGTTCCGTCATAATTTTACTGCGGGGATTGTATCGGACAGTTTCACAACAACGTTTCCATCTTTTTTACACTCTATGGTTAGATTTAATTTTAGCACAACTATACCAGACAAATATATTTTTTTGCGTGTCGGACGATTTAAGAGAACAGAAGAAGTTAGCTATGTTAGCTACTAAACTAGTTAGCGGAGCACTGCTGAGAGTCGGCTCCGCCCCTCCACCCTCGGGCTGCCCAGCTGTTCTTGTCAGATAAACACGTATTCATGTTTGACCACCAGAGACAGGCAAAAGTGTTTATTTTTTAACAGCTAAACAGGTAAATAAATCAACGTAAGCTTTCAAGTGATATGAGGAAACGCTATGTGTAACTTAACTAACTAGCTAGGTGGAGACTTTAGGTTAGCATTCGTTTTGGCGCACCAGGCATCGCCACACCCACTAACTGTCACTGCATGCATGTCCTCATTAATTGACGCTAAGAGCAAGATTTTACAATATTTTACGCTACACATTTTATTATTGTTGTCTTTATTTATGTTAAAGGTAACGTAAGTTATTCTGTGATAACTGCTTAAAGGTACAGTTTGACCAACGGAAGCTGACGTGTTTTTTGTCAGTCATTTTGCTGAGTGGGTCCTGTCAAAAAATATTTTCCTCCTAAATGTAGTAGAGTATAAGTATAAAGTAACAGAAAATTGAGATATTTAAATAAAATACAAGTAGGCCTACCTTGAGGAAATGTACTTAATCATTCTAATTATCTGTGGTTATCATCTTAGTACAACCAGCAGCCATGGCCTCAGGTGGGGCCCCAGTGCCAGGGGCCACCCATTGGGCCACCAAGGTGGAGCTGACCATCTCCTGCGAGAACCTCATGGACATGGACGTCTTCTCTAAGTCTGACCCTCTGTGTGCCTTGTACATCAACACTTCAGGCTCCCACTGGTATGAGGTCTGTATGAGGACATGGGGGGGTTAAATGTCACATGTTATGGATACGACTTGTTTTGATGAGCAATTATATAAACCTTTACATCTAACAAAGACGTACCTGAATGCATTGTTGCCACAGTAGTTGTTGATGATCACTGTTTTATATTTCAATGTATGTATTTGGCTTCGGATTTAGCACAAGTCCTCTTGACATTATGGATTATAAGTGTGTTGTTTTTCTTTGTGAATCAGTTTGGACGCACAGAGATGATCCTGAACTGCCTGAATCCAAAGTTCGCCAAGAAGTTTGTGATCGATTACTATTTCGAGACGGTGCAGAGGCTGAAGTTTAGCGTGTATGATATTGACAATGACACCTATGACCTGGGTGATGATGATTTTCTGGGGGAGCTTGAATGTACTCTGGGCCAGGTGAGCTTCGCCTTGTGCAGTTTTGAAAGAAGAGTTTGGGCGATCCGCCACCTTTTCACCGTTCTGTGACGCTGCCAGTATTCTGTGTCCAGATTGTTTCGAGCAGGCAGCTGACTCGCTCTTTGTTGCTGAAGGACAAGAGGCCTGCAGGTCATGGGACCATCACAGTGAGTGCACTCTTTTTCTCATTTGTAAAACATATGACGAGCCATGCCGTATGAGGCCCTCTCTTTGCTGACACTGACACACTGGACAGAAGGGCTGCATTGTGCTCAGGCAGTTCTGACACATGTGTTATCAGATAGACGGTATCTACGTATCTGATAACAGAAAGTTTCTCACCGTCGTTTTATGCACAAAACTCCAATTGGAGGTTTGATACTGTAAAGTTTAGTTAAAGCACCAACAAATACTGGGGTGTATATGTTATGTTAAGGTATTAGCCATCTTTCTGGAATTATATTACATATTGCATAATTGCGTCTGGTGACGCTTATAGTGATCTTTTGATTTATTGCTTCTCTCTCTTTGGTATAATATGATTAAGGGGGACACAGCTAAGTCTAAAAGAGTTATCCATCACTGTTCAAAGTACTAAATCCCCAAACATTTAAGAGTTTTGATTTATTTTGTTTATTTCTTTTTTTCAAAATAGATATGTGCTGAAGAGATTACAGACAACAGAGTGGCAGACATTGAGGTGTCAGCCCGCAGGCTGGACAAAAAGGTAACATAGGTCATTTTAAATCGTTAAGTCTGATATCTTTATTATTTCAACTGCCCTGAAGTACCGTTGATTAATATTTGAATATGGATGTATAGTTTTTGTGGTGGTCCGACCCTTTCCTGGAATTCTACAAGCAAACAGAAACTGGATGGCAGCTGGCTCACAGGACAGAGGTAAACATATTCACCAGCAGCTCCTTTCCTCTGCTGGCTCAGATTCATCACTGACCTGTGGCTCATTGTGACCCATTCATGTAGGTGGTAAACAACAACTTAAACCCAATATGGAGACCCTTCCGCATCTCGTTGCGGTCTCTCTGTGGAGGAGATGTGGAGAGACCTATAAAGGTAATTTTGTTTTTCGTTTCAGTTATTTGTCTCACTTAATAAGCCTTGTAAAATGCAGCCCGATAACACAACCTCCTCCCCTAACAGTATTTGTTTTTCCTTTTTTAATTGTTTTTAGATCAGCTTGATTGACCATGTTACTCTTATCTTACTCTAACATACTAATGATTCATTTTGTAATTGCATTTTCTTCTTCATCTTGCAATGCTCCCAAACTTAAAACATGCTGCACCTCCAGCTGGATAAGCGATGTGTGTCCTCACCTGAAGGTGTGCATTTTTGCTACGTTCTTTTTACTCGATTGAGTTACTCCCATTGCCTTTACTGTATTTACAGTGATAACTAGGAGTGACATGTGATTGATTATTTGAGCATGTGAGGTGTGACCGTTGTAGTTTATTGTAAGGTTTGATTGGTTTTGGACTAAATATACATTGAAAATAAGATGAAGCTTCTTTGCTGACCACCAATAGTGAATACTTTTATGTTTTAATAATGTTTATATCACATCTACGGGGATTCGCCGTTATAGTCTCAAAAAGACAGGATGAATAAATTAAGGTTGATTTTCTGAAGTCGTTACTAACATGTCTTGATGCTTAGTTAGTCTCTCTTTAGAACTTTTTTATGGGCTTTTATTTTGTCACCCCTTACAGAAAATCTCTGTTTTTTATCTTCAGGTTGACTGCTATGACAACCATGTCAGCGGCGCCCATGACCTTATTGGGAGCTTTAAAGCCACACTGGCTGAGATGCAAATGGGAACACACTTTTCTCCTGTGAGACTTTTATACGTGTGTGTGTGTGTGTGTGTGTGTGTGTGTGTGTGTGTGTGTGTGTGTGTGCGTGTGCGTGTTAGATTCCAGCTCTATCAATAAAAGCCTTGTTGTTTTTAAGTTTAACTGGCATAAATATGACTCATGATTTCACTTGCAGGCTGAATTTGAGTGCATCACCCCAAAAAAGCTAAAGAAGAGAAACTATAAAAACTCTGGAATCATTTACATCAATAACTGCCAGGTAATGATTTAGAAAAAAATGAAATTCAAGACAATTTAAATGATTCTTAATTGATTTCAATATATTTCTTACTGCAGTCTTCAATGCATCACTGTACATTGTGCACTGCTGCACACAGTTAACGTATTGTTTACCTTCTTTCAGGTGGTGAAGGAGTATACCTTCCTGGATTATATCATGGGTGGTTGTCAAATCAACTTCACTGTGAGTTTGGAAATGTCAGACACAAGATGTTGTTACTTTTATTTATCTTCACAATTTTTAATCAGCAGACCACACGTACTGACTGACTGTGCTGTCCTATTCGTAAAATTTGTTCTTTCTATTTTTTAGTAATTACTTCCAGGTAGTGTGCCTCTCTGACAGCTTTATATATTATATATATATATATATATATATATATATACTCTCATTTGCATTTGGCCATTGAGCAGATTCTCATATCTTGATTCTTATCCTCTCTTGGACTCCGGCCAGATTGCCATTGACTTCACAGGCTCTAACGGGGATCCCAGCTCTCCCCAGTCCCTCCACTACATCAACCCTGAAGGCTATAATGAATACCTGACAGCCATCTGGGCGGTGGGTAATGTCATCCAGGACTATGACAGGTAAACACAAACTCGGCTTCATCCTACATAAAACTACCACTTCAATTCTCTATTGCAGAGTTTGGAAAAAACAAAAGATGTTGAAGCAGATCCATGCAACAGTTCAGCCAGTCAGATGCAAATGCAACTGGTTGTTTTCTGACTTCTGATTTGAAAACTTGTATAGGATTAAGTTTGATTAATAACAACGCTCCACAGGACTTAGTTTTACAGCTTTATTCTACTGACTGATGTGCCTTGTGTAGTCTCATTAATGTTATACCTATACCTGTATTTGTTCTGTCCTTTTTTTGTAGTAACAAGATGTTTCCTGTCTTTGGTTTTGGAGCCCAGCTTCCTCCCTCCTGGCAGGTGTGAAAACATGCTAGAAGGCCTTAAAAATCCTTATCGTCATTAGCAGAAGGCACAAACTGCTTCATGAACGACTTTTGGTTCTGAACCCTTTAATAACACCCACAAGATTTTTGATTTAATTGTGATGTCACAAACTGGTCTGATACTCAATCAGGAGGATGACATTTTATAAAGTTGGTAAGGATTAGAAACTTGTTTCTAACAAGATAAACATTAAGGGGCATACGAATAATGTGTTTTCTGACTTGTTCCATTTTAAAATTCAGAAGTTGATGCAAAATTGTCATGGACTGTATTGTAAAGCTCTTATTTATTTATTTATCTTTAATTCATGCTTACAGGTTTCCCATGAGTTTCCTATCAATTTCAATCCAGCAAATCCATTCTGCGTGGGTAAGTCAAACTTTATCACAGGATGTGAAGTGTTTGGTTTGTTTAAGTTGTTCAGTAATGCAGCATTAGTGGTGTGTGTGTGTGTGTGTGTGTGTGTGTGTGTGTGTGTGTGTGTGTGTGTGTGTGTGTGTGTGTGTGTGTGTGTGTGTGTGTGTGTGTGTGTGTGTGTGTGTGTGTGTGTGTGTGTGTGTGTGTGTGTGTGTGTGTGTGTGTGTGTGTTGCAGGCATAGAGGGTGTGGTGGCGGCCTACCAGCAGTGTCTACCCCGGTTGAAGCTCTGGGGCCCCACCAACTTCTCTCCGGTTATCAACCATGTAGCCTGCTTCGCCAGACAAGCTCTCCGGCAGAGCATGGCCTCAGTAAGTAGACACATTCCTTTCCCAGCAGAAAAGAGAGAAATCTGAGGACACTCCTAAATCAAACCGTTTTTACATTCAGTTTTGAGAGCAAGACCAGCTGATAGAAAAACAATACCTTAATTAATAGGTAATACCTGTTGTTTTACTGCTTTTGTTCCCTTTATTACCACAAAACATTTTTTTCAGTTCATCTTGCATATATTGTAATAACATATTTCACTTTTTGTCATGTTATTTCTTCTCCATGAGAAGAATATCTGATTTATTTAGTCAAATCTGGTTCATAAAAAGGTAAACAAACTTGCACAATTAGTTATGTAAATCTCACATTATAGGATTCAATGTTGTCTTTGTCAGAGAGAACTTCTGATCACTCATCTGTGATTAAAACATGTTGTTCAGGCAGTATGTAGTAATAAGATGTGTCCTAATGGTCCAAACAAACTTCAAATTGAAAGCGATAATATAAGTTCTCAGTTAAACAAACCAGGAAACAAATAATATCCTGATACTTAATAATGGTAAACTTCATATCTGGCATTGTCTTTTTTTTTTCACTCTGTCCATCTGCAGCAATACTTTGTGCTGCTCATCATCACAGATGGAGTGATCACAGACATGGACCAGACACGCACTGCTATTGTGGAGGCCTCTCGTCTGCCCATGTCTATCATTATAGTGGGTGTGGGAGGGGCGGACTTCAGCGAAATGGAGTTCCTAGACAGTGATGACAAATTGCTGTGTTCACCCAGGGGTGATGTCGCCTCAAGAGACATCGTCCAGTTTGTGCCCTTCAGATATTTTCAAGTAAGCAGCAGCCCATACCTTTATACTGCCACAACAGAGTTATTGTATGTACATATAAGGGATTTTTAAAGGGGCAATATATATAATTCAGAGCATTAATATAGCAGCTATATTATCTATTATCAATGTAAAGATATAGTGGAGTAATGTCTACCGGAGCAGAGAATGAAGTTTCTCTGGCTAGCTCTGCACTGTACTCATACGCACCCACCCTCTGGTTCCCCCTCAGGTAAACACTGTTAGCTCTGTCAGATATATTTAGCACTGCAAGCTGCCGGCTCAGCTGTAGCCATGTTGAGAGACGTATAGAAATGCTCCCAATCCTGTACATTGCACCTTTAATGTCTTAATTTCTTAATCCACTTAATTATCACTTTGTATAACGGGGTGTTTACTGATTTAGAAGTAAATGTAATATATTTAATATCACACGTTACACAATTCAGTTTTGTATTACGTTTGTTCTTGACGGGCAGCTCCTACTGCTCCTCCCTGCTAATTACCCTTCACAATAATGTACCACCGCTTGCCTTCTTTTGATGTCATTGATCAACATGAGCTGTCAACAGTACAGATAGCATTGTCCCAAACATGGCTAAGACTAGCTTTTATTCTTGTAACATTGCCATTGCAGGGGAACAGCGTGGCCCTTGCCCAGAGCGTCCTGGCGGAGTTGCCTGATCAAGTGGCCTCCTTCTTCAATTCTTGCAAGCTGAAACCCCCGAATATACTCCATGCTTCTGACCCGTCATAGACAGTTGGGTTAAAGTAACCCAAATACCACATCCTCCCTACTTATCTGCTTCTCCTGCACCCTCTTTCTGCATTTCCTGTATAGAATGGCACAAATGAATGCCATTAAATGAATGTGGGTAACAAAGACAAGCATATATGATTTGACTTGATTTTAAAGTTCATAGAAGTAGATTTGTTGTGTCCAAGAGACACGACAGCTTGTAAAGTGCATGTAACCCTGCAAATGTAACGCTTGACATGGTGGTATCGCTTTGTTGATTTCACGTCATTATTTTTCTTTCTTTTCCGCTGTATTACCTCTTCTCTGCTGTTACTTTGCACAACCTCTCTATGCTGCAATTCTTAGAGACACGTTTTGTGTCTTAATCACCAGACTATTTGAGAAATATAGTGTGTAGGGTGTTTTCTGTCTGTTTAATTTAGTACAAAGTTTGAGCTTTTTGTCTGATATTGTGGAACATGTTGACTTATTTTGAGGGAATGTGTGTAAGCATAAAAAGTGTAATCTCAGTTTCAGCTATTGTAACATTGGAGATCAATTAGATAAACATCCTCTGCCCCCTGCTGTGAAAACAGTTTGTAGCCAAATGTGTCTTTTTTTTCACCTGCATCAGTGTTTTCAGATGATTTATGTTCACAACAAAGACACTGAGCTGAAGATGTTGCCTCTTCTGGCACTGTGGCATTGTTCTGCTGAGGGAGACATTTTGCCACTGGCAGACATATGTCGCATCACGGTACAGTGATCTATATTTAGGTTTATCTAACTTTACAACTAAAATATATTTCACAATGTATGCAACTGTCAGTAAGAAATAACATGCATACTAATAATGAATTCATGTATCCATGTTAGTCATTAATACAGAGTTTTTCAACCCTCGTGTCACTTGATACGAGTGCGGGTCATTGGAGAAGACTAATAACTGCTTTGTAAACTAGCCACACAGTTCAGAAAAAGGTTAAGAAATGCTGCATTTGTGAATCATGAATTTCTTCAAGCTGTTCATTCAGTGACATTACTTAGTTTACTGTAGTCTTTTGGATTATTTTATCGAAACTGTTGGGGGTTCCAGTTGGATGGCTGGAAAGAAGAAAGGACTAAAGATGATCAACAACAAAAACAACTCTTGATTTAATTGAATCTGGACGCTGTGTCTATGAATGTCCACAACACTGAACCACAGTTCTCTCATAGTGGGTGTTTGAGGTGTGTTTATGCTGTTGATGCTCCAGTTGTTGTCTGACTGAAGGCTTTCATGACTGGCAAATGTAGGCTTTTGGGTTTTCTGCATGACTTTCTTAAAGTATATCTATATAGGAAGTCTTTCCACAGCTGTAATATTTAATCAAATTTCCACTTTTTTCTTGGTGTTTGTAACGATTGTCTAAACCTAATTATGTATTATATGTAGCCAAGTGGTTTACCAGCTTTACTATATTTTGTTTAAGTTGACAAAACGGTGGGTGCATCGCTTTCCTCTGCAGCTGACTGATGGGTGCCCCTCTGGCTGGAAACGAGCGCAGTGGGCCCCGCCCACACAGCGCGAGCTCCTCTGTCTATCTGCTACTAACAGCTAACACCAAACACCACAGCTAGCTAGCTCACAAGGTAGGACGTATAAAGTGAACACTCCTTTTGACAATATGCAGTTTTTTTGTCGTAAAAGTAAATATGACGTTAGACAAAGGTTTTATGTAATAACGTTACTACTTCAACGTTACTTAAAGCTACAGGACTGCTACCATGTTAAACTTTTATTAGTATCACGGGATCTTTAGCTGAAACAAAAAAGGCGTCAACTCGTTCAAGTTAAGCATTGCTAAGTCAACGTTAGGTAACGTTAGTAATGCTAGTTAATACCCGTTATATTTCATCGATTTAACAGCAAACGCGAGTGAAGTCTCTTACGGACGTCCTGCATCGTTAGCCAACGTTAGTAACGTTAACGTTAGCACAGCTCGGTCAGTTTGTTTTTTTCCATTAACGCTAACGTTACGTTAATGAAATGACGTAAACGTAAATCAATTCTCTTTATAATGGATAGACCACATGATGCAACGGCGAATGTTTTACTGTGATTCACCGCTATGTGGCGTATTATAGATCCATTCCAGCAGCTACGTTTTATTACAACTAAAGGGGCTGTAAGTCCATCATGTGTTTGCCGAATTTACAAAACGAATCATACAATGTGCTCTACTCGCGATACATTTCTATTAACTGTTAATAAACACATGCATAACAAGCGTTTGCGTGTTTACTGGGTCTTCATAGGCTCCACGTATTTTGGGCGTGTCAACTGGCAAACGTTGTAAAACTACATTGAGACAAAGTTAAACTTGACAAGTAAACATTATTAACGTCCGCTAAACAGACGGCGATGGAGCACATGTTTTACAAAGTACAGATGGCTGCTGCTCTCAGTATAAAGGTTGCTCAGTCGGGTGGGTGTGGTGTATAAAGTGTGTAACTGTGTTTGTGTTCGTCAGTTCTTGTGAGTGTGTGTCCTCCAGGCTGTGATGGCAGCAGGCGGACCCCCGGGGCCAAGGGCCCCTGACTGTGTGACCAAGGTGGCACTGAGCATCTCCTGTGACAATCTGCTGGACATGGATGCGTTCTCAAAGTCTGACCCTCTGTGTGTGCTTCACATGAACAGTTCAGGGCCTCACTGGTGTGAGGTAAGAATCTAATCTCATTTTATATTGATACCGCAACGTGCATTTGCTGTCATTTTTGAAAAGTCAAACACATGCTGTGAGTCAAAAGAGTGTCTTGACTATGTGCAGAAATAGGCGTTGACTCTGAAACGTGTATCTGTGTCAGATCGGCCGGACGGAGAAAATCCAGAACTGCCTTAATCCCAAATTTTCCAAGACTTTTGTCATTGACTACTACTTTGAGATGGTGCAGAAACTGAAGTTCGAAGTGTACGACATTGACAGCGAAAACGGCAGTCTGCAAGATGCTGACTTCCTGGGAGAACTGGAGTGTACCTTGGGACAGGTTAGCGCACTTTGTTTAGCACAAAAAGTCATCATCATACATGCTTAATCGTCATGCTACTTTCTTTTCACTAGAGTTGAGCATAAAGTGGTGTCATGGCCGTGGTCTGGGTAGAAAAGATAACTCTTTTGATTTTTTTTTTCTGTCCAGGTTGTGTCCTCAAGGAAACTCACAAGACCGCTTGTCATGAAGAACAAGACACCTGCAGGGAAGGGAACCATCTCTGTGAGTCCCTGTCGTTCAGATTGACAATGACATTACGAGATGTCTGATGTGGTCCTTGGCGTACTGTATTTGCACTTCTTTGATATTTTTGACACAAAGCTGTTTCGTGTTCTGTAGATATGTGCTGAAGAAAGAACAGACAACAGGGTGGTGGAATTTGAAGCTGCGGGAAGAAAACTGGATAAAAAGGTATTGATTGCTACTGCACATTTGTATTGTTTTTTTTAGAAATTCAGAAATATTAAGATATTGTAGCTTGGATACGTAGGATTAAAGAATCATTCTCTCTATCATCTCGTGATGTGATTGGTTGCACTGAGGGAACATAATTCCCATAATACTGGAGATTATATATTAATATTTCTGAGTGAGCAGGATTGTGGTGCAGCTGGAGAATGTAGTTTGAAAGGGACTCAGTTGCTGGCCGACGTGTTTTTGTTCCCATGCGATTAAAGCCGAACAAATACATTTAAAATCTAGCTTTTAAACACAGTCCGATTCCACCACTTCATCATCCATTAAGGAAATACAAGTCTGGCAAACGATTAACTAAAGAGAACTTTCTTGTGTTAACTTATTGACACTTTTCCCCTATGGTTGATAAATGTGCACAATCCGCATATACATGCATTAATATCTCTACGTCCACTGGATTAAAATGAAGGCTCAGTGAAAATACTCAGAGTTGATTTAACTGACTTCATGTTTTCTTACTTATTTCCAGGATTTCTTTGGCAAGTCCGACCCATTCCTGGAATTCTACAAGCAGGCAGAGACTGGATGGCAGCTCGCTCACCGGACAGAGGTACGGATATAATCATGGTGTCCTCATGTGGTCCAAGGATCCTTGGACAGTGCGTGGGCAAGTGAAGTCGTGACTGAATTTGTATTGACAGTTTGAAGTGTAAGCGGTGAATGCATGTCAACTGTCCAAATGATTTTTGATCGGTGCAGGTGGTGAAAAACAACCTAAACCCAATATGGAGACCATTCAGAATCCCACTGCAGTCGCTCTGTGGAGGTGACGTGGAGAAATCTATAAAGGTACACACACACACACACACGCGTTGACTGTAAGACATGGTGACTGATGGCACAATGTTGGCCTTTTTACTGTTTGTGTTCTTTCACGCTGCGTGTCGTAATATGCAGGCTTTCTATTGGGGGGACATTCTACAATCCTTCCTGTCTCATCCTGTCTTAAGTAGTGTTACCTAATGTGTAAATGAAATGGTGACTGGAACTCGTTCAGTGACGGATTAGCTTTACTGAATAAATTAGAATTTTCCAAAGTTGTTTTCCCTTCCGTACAGAAGCAAAGGGCCTGTGAGATTCAGCAGAACTGATACAGGGAACATTACAAATAGGATAATCTTTCTGCCCAGCTAAACATCAACAATAAAAAGCACACATTTTTGATCCCTGAAGCCTTTTCATGTTGTCACAGACCGATTGAATCAAGGCCACAATGAGGAGCCTGCCTATGTTTTATTGATTGCCTCGTGTGCACACCTAAGGGTCTGATAATCTTGGCACAAATAAGGAAACTGTATGTTAGCATTAGTTTATGTGTGTTATGTGTGTGTTTTTTGTTTCCAATCCTCAAACCCTGTAAAAAGCACACTTGTCAGGAAGGGATGCTTTCCAGTCTACGGTGCAAGTGAGTTCACTGTCTCCACCGTGAGTGCTCTTCACGTGAAGGATGCCGTGTCTTTAACGGGACGGGCCCAAGTCCTTAACGCATCTACGTTTGTCTTAAAGGAGTACGTCAACAATTTCAGGAGTTTGGCTCATTGGTCAACTTACCTGTTAAATGATCAGAGCATTATTTAACAGGTAACTAGCGTTCATTAAAAATGGATTAAACAAGAACAGGAAGTATTTGTAAAGCTAAATTATAAGTCAAGATATATAAGTCAAACTGGTAGTTTTTCTCAGTTAACAAATAATACCAAAATACAACACATCAACGTGTACTAATGTCCCTGTTTACATATGATATATGAAGCTTATGTGTGCTAGAACACTGTGAGCTAATGTGCTGTTGATCACAATAAACCTGGCTCCATTCAGTATTTAATGTTACATTGACATTATGTTTCAACAGGTAAGTTGACCAAAGGGAAAAATCCCCAAAACGTAGACGCTTTCTGTTAAAATGGATTGCTTCTTTAGTTATCCATTACCGTTCTTAGCTAATCATCTCGTAGACTGTAGCATCACACGGTTTGTCTAACCTGTACTGGTTGCTCCATGCTGTGTGTAGACATGTTTCCTTTAACACTGAAGGTGCTCAGAAGCTGCAGGGTGCAGATTCTGAGCAGATACTCTGTGTGACTTGCTCTAAAGGAGGTAGTTGGTCCTTCCCCCTCTCTTTTTTAGCCAATTAGAAGGCTTGCGTGTGTGTGTGTTTCTGTTACATTTCTTCAATATCAGGGTGTCGTCTCACAATCGAAGCTTCACCCCCATAGCATGCTTTTTTTTTTTTACTCATCTGCTTTGATTTTCACACAGTGATGCTAATCTATTATTAATTCTTTCCCCCTCAAGAGAATGAACTGGATTTGTCTTGTTTCTCCTGACTGTCTGTGTTTCCTAGGTAGAGTGTTATGACTACAACAACAGTGGATCTCACGACTTAATCGGCTCATTTGAGACCACACTCTCCCAAATACAGCAGGCATCACAAACATATGCGGTGAGCTGTCTCTCCCTCTCCCTCTGTCTGTCTGTATGTTCATGTGTACATGGTTGTTAGTGTTGGCATTTTCCTGAACCATAAACAAAAAAAAGGCTTCTCTCCCACATGGTCTTTCTCATAACAAGCATTTTATGAAGCTTGGCAGTGATGCTCCTGTACCCTTGTGTGTGTGTGCTCCTCTCAGGCTGAGTTTCAATGCATCAATAGCAAGAAGAAACAGAAGAAGAAAGGATACAAAAACTCTGGTGTTATCGTTGTAACGCAGTGCAAGGTACTGTGGTTTGAATATTCTTTTTCTTTCTGAACGAATAGCTGTTTTTGTTCAGTACATGCGTACTCCACATGAAGTCAGTTGTGTGACTTAGAGATGTTCAGATGACAGTAGACGCTACCTGTACATCAAAAACATCGTATTCAGACGTGCACAATATTATGTTATAACATTCAAACACCACTACAATGCAGTACCTCAGCATGCATGTTGTTACATACGTTTTTTGCAACAGTTCTATGATTTCTGTCAACAATATTTATTTTCAGATAGTGAAGGATTACACGTTTCTGGATTACATAATGGGCGGCTGTCAGATTAACTTCACCGTGAGTGCTGCATCTTTTTATGAATCTTTGAAGAAACGCTGAAAGAAATATCCCTGATATCTACATCTTAGGTTTTTTTCTTTTAATGACATTGTATATTGAGGATTTAATGTTTTCAGGAAGCATTTATTATGATGTTGTGAAAGCATTATCCTATTTGATTAGCTCTGTTTTTAATCCATCCCCCGGGGCAGATTGCCATCGACTTCACAGGCTCTAACGGGAACCCCAGCACTCCTCAGTCCCTCCACTATATCAACCCCGGAGGCTACAATGAGTACCTGGCTGCTATCTGGGCAGTGGGGAATGTCATCCAGGACTATGACAGGTACATGGATTGTTATACATAATACATGTTATACATTATACATAAAGTTTTACGTTGGTAAACAAAGTAGTGGAACAATACACCATAAATCATGTTTTATTTCCTGTAGCAAATTTAGTCAAAACACCAACAGTGAATGTGAGTTTTTTTGTGGATTCACTGAAGTTGTCAGATTAATTCTAAAGACTGCAGCAGCACAAGGTTTAACAGTAATCATCATCTCTCAGGCACAAAATCTGTTTTTTAGTCAGACCAGATCAGTCTACACGAACTATTCTCTCCTTACAGTGTATCCCGGGCAGATAAAGTAAAAATCCTGTACAACTACAGTGATCAGACCAGCACAGACCAGCTTTCTGCAGCACATGAGCTAATAGGAAGGGAGATGTCCCAACTTAACATCCTGGTATTCCATGTTTGTGTATTATTGTTTATCGTACAACAATCAACAGAATTTGCTCTCTCATGAAGTTAAATGATACAATCGATGTGAAAATGTATCGGCCTATTTAATATAAGAATGCAGGGACGAGCATACAGAGCACACGGCTCTTACCGTAAACGTCCCGTTATGTCTGAATGAATCTGTGAGGAGCATGAATGTAAAAGGTTCCCACGTTCCTAAGGGCTCTAGTCTAATCCTTTGTTTATCTAAACTTAATATGACAACAACACCTGATTTCTTTCACTTCCTGTAGTGACAAGATGTTCCCTGCATTTGGATTTGGAGCCCAGATCCCTCCTTCGTGGCAGGTGATTGTTTGTGTCAGTTCAAACATACTTGAACGTTGGATATGTTTTCAATACATTCTCTGATGCATATAAAAACTGTTTGTGTTCGCAGGTCAGCCACGAGTTTCCCATCAACTTCAACCCATCAGATCCGTTTTGTGCAGGTGATGATAGACTGAAGCTAACGTGAACTCACACTGCTGTGTGTTCAATGAGACCGAACGGGACATTAGCTGTTCACAGATTTGGTTTATCACAATATGACTTGAGATTGGCATAATTTGTTCTTCCGCAGAAACGTGGTATGGGATGTTCAAATCATACATGTAACTTCTACAGCAGAAATTTTGCTGTCCATATATGATCATGCTGAATTTCAGGCAAATATGTATATAATGATAATCAATATGTCCCATAAGACTGAAGTTCTGATCACGTGTGTGTGTGTGATTTTTAGGTATAGAGGGTGTGGTCCAGGCCTACCAGCAGTGTCTGCCCCAGGTGAAGCTTTACGGCCCCACAAACTTTTCCCCGATCATCAACCACGTAGCCCAGTTTGGAATGCAAGCCATGCAGCAGAAAACTGCCTCTGTGAGTTGCTGGAAGTAATATTATAATTGTGTCTGTTGTGTGCAAATGTTTGTCACTGTGGTTTTGAAGTAGCTACTAAACGGAGACAAAGTAATCTCGATCGCTTCTTCTTTACCAACTGTTCTGTTTCTTGTGTTGTTCCCTCTCATGTCAACGTTTCACAGCAATACTTTGTTCTGCTGATCATCACTGACGGAGTGATCACTGACATGGATCAGACGCGCAGCGCCATCGTCAACGCCTCTCGCCTGCCCATGTCCATCATCATCGTCGGAGTGGGCGGGGCCGACTTCAGCGCCATGGAGTTCCTGGACGGAGACGATGGGAATCTACGCTCTGCTGCGGGCGAGGCTGCCATGCGGGACATCGTGCAGTTCGTGCCATTCAGGCAGTTCCAAAATGTAAGCTACATCATGAAGCGACGTCTTTGTAGGCATGCACCGCATAAGCTTCTTTAAAAATGAATGAAGTAATGCATACATTTGAATGTGTTATACATCTTATTTCAGGCAGGCAGTGCAGCCCTTGCCCAAAGCGTACTGGCAGAGTTGCCTGACCAAGTGGCCTCCTTCTTCAATTTATTTCACCTGAAGCCCCCCATCGATCCCAGTCCTTCCTAGAAATGTAGGAGCACCCCCAGCCCCCCAATTCCTCTCCGTCTTACCCGCATTTGATTCAAAGCTGCATGCATTTCAGTGGGAGCGTAATTATACAACCTAGTTTGCTTAATTAACCACCTTGTTTTTCTTTTTCTGGTGTTTTCATAACTTCCTGTAGTCTCTACTGCAATAGGTGTTGTTACACATTGATTTTGTACGGATCAAACAAGATATAACATTAACACAGCATACTGTATAAGCTTTTTCCACCTATTTCCTGTGCTATGTGAAGCTAAATTAACCGGCCATGTAGTTAGTGTTCAGACGTTAGAGAGCAGTATTAATCTTCTCATCTAACTCTCTGGTTATAAGTAATAAAACATATTTCCCATAATGTCCAACTATTGCATACAGAATACATACCAATCCCATTTATATGTTGGGGGAAGTATGTTGACATTACACTTGTATAATCTGTGCTAGTGTAGTCACTCACCTCATTAGCATCATTTATTTGGGCAGGTTATTTGCCACTGTCAGTGTAGAAACAGAGATGTTCAGCGTTCACCTACGTAGTCCTGAGCTCCTCACTTGTGGAACTGACCTCTAGGAAACATTCATATCCTGATCATACTTGAATATTCATCCAATCAGTGCAACACACAGACGCCTGCAGCTCATCTCCGCCGCTCACCGCTTCTCTTATTTGGTTCTCTCCTCTGCTGCTTCTCTTTAGGGTCCTCAAGAACTGCTCGCTCAGAGCGTCTTGGCAGAAGTCCCGGGTCAGGTGACGAGCTTCTTCAACACCGTGAGTCTGAAGCCCCCCCACGGCGACACGCCTCTCGCTGACCTCTCAGCATCAGCACCCCCCCAGTGACCAACTTCTCCCCTCAGGATACCACATGAGCATGCAGCATCCAGTCTGGCAGTCATGCTACGACTTGTAAATACTATGCAACAGTAGTATAAAGCCATAGTACACAGATATTGTGTACATTTTCTAACATTTACTAACATGTACTTAACTTAAACATTCATTGTGACACTTCTATGTGACTCAAGTGCCAGGATTGTTAATTGTTTGATTGATCTGCATTGATTTCAACTAATGTGACTTGATTTAAGGTCCTTGGTTCAACCATCTCATCACTCTGTCTTAACGTGTACATGAAAGGGCTGGAATACTTAATGTGTTCTCCGTGTTTATGCTTGTATTTCCTCCAGCATCGACATATTATATAATAACCACCTGTATGTTGCTTCTCACACTTTCATGTTTCCTTTGAAATCATGGATTTTTTGGACAGATCAAAATATATACTGTATATCAAATACAATTCAGTAATGTTTACATAATGGATGAATAAGTTTGCCTAAATTCTTAACTTTTGTAGGTTTTACGCTACCAAAACAATTATTTTGTACACTTGCTGCTGTTTTGTATGTCAGTCAGTTTTTTTAAAATTCTGTTCCACCATTTGATGTTTACATATTGTTTGAGTGTTAACAATGAGAATCCCTAGAAGTGATTGATTACATCAGTAAGCTTCATGCATGCAGCTGTAATGCATGTTTGCACCGATGTACATTAGAAGTTCACTCCGTCTTAAGAGATCGTAAAACGTATCACTTTACTGACTGGAAAATGGCCTAATACATTTCAATAAGTGTACATGTATATTTAATATGCACTGATCACTGTGCCATTGCCTTAATATACTTTGTCATTGACTTTGTTTTATTGATATTTTATGTAAATATATGCAATGCAAGAAACAAAACAAAATGTAAGTCAACCTACAAAATAGCCAGCTTCTATTTCAGTATTTTTTAAATAAAGATATTAGATCATTTAAAAGTGTTTTTTGTGGGTTTTGTTTACCACTGCCTTCCTGTCATGACATTAAAGAAGTACTGTATGTATTTTAACAAAGTAGTGATTTATATTCATGACAAATTTTGTAACACAACCAAAGTGTTGTAACACTGGACTTTGTCCTAGGATGAGCATCTAAAGACAATGAACACACTTCCTTGTCGGTTCTTAATGTGCGCACGCACGCACACACGTTTATTGAGCGATACTGTAGTCACGATGCAGCTATACCTATGTAAGAGGCCTCGCCTCCAATTTATTGTGAAAGTTTCAACCGGAAGTGTTGGTAAAATATTAGCTTTGACTTTACTTTTAGCTGATGGTTGTCATGATTGTACCATCATGTGCGTAAGTACAGTCATGTTCATACTGATGCTAATACAATGTGTACCTTGTTTACCAACGAAATAAAGCCCTGGAGCGATCCGATAAACAGCCCTGCAAAGGGGCGTTTCTGTCCTCTGGTGGCCACAGTGTGTAACTGCAGACGAATATTAAATTGATCAAGTTCCCGTCCATGCAAAAGTGACCATGAGTAATACAGTAAGACTTCCGGTTATGTGCACACTACTGAATCTTCCGGTCATCATTTCAAAATAAAACGTTCAAACCTGACAGCGATGCAACTCGCTCAGTGACCATCAGAGTATGGGGAACGTTCATTACACATCAACTCTAATTATAAGAGCGTCATGGCGGATATAATAGTTTACTACGACTACCGGTGAAGAAATCCAAGATAAAAGTAAAAAACAATCAGGTGGTAAATTCACGCCGTGACTATTTGAAGCTGGATTGTTGTTGTAGCAGACGTCTTTGTGGGCGTAACTTTGTCTTGTTGATGTCAGAGCTCGAGGAGGAGAGCCCAGATATCACGTCATTGCGTCACTTCGAGAGGGCGAAACCATCCTGCTAAGCTGTCACGTTCATGTCGAGCAACTAGAACCACCCAACAAAGTATTTTCCTATTGTGAATCCAAACACTTTTAACGGTAAGTTTGAATTTATATCACTAACTACTATTTGGGTGAAAGTTAACGAGCCAAACCAGCTGTTTATCAATTTACTAAGTTATCAATAACCAGCCTGGTTAGCTCGCTAGCGTTCGTCGTTGTACTTTCTCTTATTGTAACGTCAGCCCGTCCGCTTTTTCCCTCCGGCTGAACCTCATTAATGCTGAGGTATTGTGTTACACTTCCCGCGAGACGGTTGCTGGTTCACCACACATGTTGGCGTGAGGCACCGCGTGTTTAGCGTCAATTTGAAGCGTCAAAACTCTACAATTGATATTTGTGCCGTAACGTACGTTATCATAACGTCACTCCTTGTCACAGTGTTGCCACCTCGCGTGAAGTTACCGCCCCCAAAACAAAATATTGTATTAATGGAAGTTCCCTTCTAGTGGTAACGTCAGTGTTGAACGGTTACACACCTTTCTAGGCTGTTAAATCTTGTTTTACACAGACCTAAAGAAATGCATTTGAATAACATGTGACGTTCACACAGTAACGTCCCTCTCTGTGTGTCCTTCTCCAGCTCGTTACCAGTCAGATAGTCTGTGGACAGACATGGCGACCCAGTGTGTGACCAAGGTGGAGCTGACGGTGTCCTGTGAGAATCTCCTGGATAAAGACATCGGCTCCAAGTCTGACCCTCTGTGTGTGCTTCAAACGAGCAGCTCTGAATCCCAGTGGTATGAGGTCAGTAGGATGTCTGGATCTGGATTCATTCAACATCCGGGAGCTCACAGATTTATAGTTTCTATTAGTGAACTGTTGTCCTAATCATAACCATGCTGCCTAATTCTGCTTGATTTAATTTTGAACATCAAACACATTGTAATCAGTCGGTGTTTGAAAGGCAAAACAATTATTCTTAAGCATCTTCCCCTGCTCTGAGAAACAGATAATGTGGGATATTTTAAATAATAGGTTTTACGTAGGTGCGGCAGTTATGTCACTGCTGCACCTGTAAGAGAAAATCTCAGAGCAGTGTTAATCGTTAACCCCCAAATAGAAAAGTCAGTTGTGTAAAGCAGCAGCAGTCACATCATGTCCATTTCCTGTTTCATCAGTGCATGTGGGCCAATACATTCTACTGTTTAAATGTGTGCACGTAGCGAAGCATAAAGCAATCCGACCTTTCACAACAGGTGGACCGCACAGAGAAAGTCCAGAATTGCCTCTGCCCAAAGTTTGCGAAGAAATTTGTCATCGACTACTACTTTGAAATAGTGCAGAAACTGAAGTTTGGGATTTACGACATCGACAACAAAACTGTTGACCTGAGTGATGACGACTTCCTGGGGCAACTGGAGTGCACCTTGGGCCAGGTAAGTGTTTGGCTCCATGTTGGGTTGAAGGTTTCAATTCCTTACTTTAAGTTTCACCCAACAAAGTTTGTACATTTTTGGTAAACCAATCAGTATAAAGATTCATTATAAACTGACGTAACTATGGCTGTCTCCGACCAAAGAAATTCTTAGTCAACTAACACTCTAATTAATGTAATCGACAGATCTGTAAAACTGTCAGTCAGACGGGTGCCGGACACATTGTGTGCTGTAATAACACAACTGTTACACATCAAGAACTAACGTCCCTGATAAACAGTTGCTGTTTCGGCTCTCAGTGTAATCTGACCCCAGATGTTCACTCTGCCTGCTTGTTTTGCATGCTTGCCTCGTGGTTAGGAGGCCGCTGTGTTGCACTCATCCACTGCTTTTGCTTTTGCTTCTTCTTCTTTTGTTAACTTGCTCTTGTATCTGCTTTTAGGTTGTGTCCAGTAAGAAACTGACCCGGCCACTCGTCTTGAAGAACAAGTCCCCTGCAGGAAAAGGGACCATCACAGTGAGTGATGGAGAGAGCCAGAGAGAAAGGTGGCGGTGTTGTTTGCTTTGTCCTCTGTTGTTTATCTTCTCTTCTCTTCACAGATCAGTGCTGAAGAAATAAAAGATAGCCGGGTGGCCAACTTTGAAGTTGAAGCAAGGAAACTAGATAACAAGGTAAGTGTGATTCTTTTAGAAGTATAACAGGCTGTTATTCATTTTTAAATATTCAGGCACATTATACTTATTGATGTGTTTCATTACTTTATTTGTTTACAGGATTTCTTTGGGAAGTCCGACCCGTACCTGGAATTCTACAAGCAGACAGCAACTGGATGGCAACTCGCTCACAGGACCGAGGTACGAATGACAGAGAGCTGTGGAAAGAAAGTTACAAATCCTAAACAAGCGTTGTCATATTAACCTTTCATTCCTTTCCTGCCGCATGCCAAATACACATTGACCAGGGAAAAGTGCGCTGATTAAGCTAATTAATCCCCTTTTCCCCTTTTTAATGTTAAAGTAGATTAACAATAGGTTTACAATCATCTGGACAATATTTCTGACTGCAGAAACGACAACTAAATATGATTTCAGTTGCCTTTTTAAGAATCTGCATCGGTTCCATATAAATTAGTTCTGGATGGAGTAGTCTGCACCGGTATGATTGTCATGAATTCTGTCTTCAGGTGGTGAACAACAACTTGAACCCAACATGGAAACCCTTTCGCATCCCCTTGCAGTCTCTCTGCGGAGGAGACCTGGAGAAACCGATAAAGGTACCCGAAATACACTTCCTAACCGTGATCCTTGTGGTTGAGTGGAACTCTGTGTTTTCACTCTCATGACATAATACAACCCGTCTGGAAGGCGTGAATAGTCTCTCTAAGATATCTCAAAGCATTGTTGGAGTGTATTTAGTACTAGCTTGATGATATATATTTCTTGAACTTCTGAAGCGCACATGTCAGGAAGGAAGCTGTTTTCAAGCATACAGTACAAGTGAGTTACCCAGTGTGTTACAGTGTTTGTCTTCTTTCATCCTGCCATCACTTAACGGGTGAAGTTTGTGAATGGAGTAGAGGGGGGGTGGGGGGGGGTACACACGACGATGCCTGAGTAAAGTCGCAGGCCCTCCAAGTTTCCTTCATCCAACACGATCGTCTCATGAAACGGATTTGTCTGAAACCACACATTCCTCTTTCAGTCGTCTGTCTAGTACGCTGTCTAGTACGCGTGTTACAAAGAGTTCTGTTCTGAATCTCACTTTTGCATGTTTTTGTTTCTTCTGTTTTCTAAATCTCTAGTTTAACAAAACAACTAATAAGCTATGTTCACTCATAAAAAATACCACTGCTATCACTGCTGTCCAGATAGTTTGGATCATATTTTCTTCACCTTTTTCCAGGTTGAGTGTTATGACTATGACAACGATGGCTCCCACGATCTTATTGGTGCCTTTGAGACCACAATGACACGCTTCCAGCAAGCATCACGAACGTCTCCGGTATGTATGTGTGTGTGTGTGTGTGTGTGTGTGTGTTTACATTGTTTGTTTGGATGTGCAACAGCCAATATTTCAAACATTATTTCAACATTATCAAGCAGCTTGGAGCTGCTTATTGTACTTATATTTGGTGTTATTGTAATTAGTTTGGGTTTTGGGGAAAGTCCTTGTGAATTAGTCTCGCTAAAAGCACCGACTAGTGTAGTTCCAAATAAAATGTAAATTTCAAACACAACTTTCACTTTTAAGGGCGCCTCACGCATCCACACCCACGCTTTTCTGTTATGTCCTCAGGCAGAGTTTGAATGTGTCAACAGTAAAAAGAAAGAGAAGAAGAAAAGCTACAAGAACTCTGGTGTTGTGAGCGTGAAGATATGCCAGGTATAGACTGTTGCATTGTTCTCTTGTGTGATTAGATTGCATGCTCTCTAATACTCTTTTATAAAACTTATATTTTATCTTTCAGGTGGTGAAGGAGTATACCTTCCTAGATTATATTATGGGAGGCTGTCAAATCAACTTCACTGTAAGTCTTGGTTTCTCTATTCATGCCTCATATTAATTTGTATTCGTGGACCACTAATAAGCTCCGCATGTCTGCCGGCTCCCTGAATGCTTTTTGCAGGTGGCTATTGACTTCACAGGCTCCAACGGGGACCCCAGGTCTCCTCAGTCTCTGCATTACATTAGTCCTCAGGGGGTCAACGAGTACCTCTCTGCTATCTGGTCTGTGGGCAACGTCATCCAGGACTATGACACGTATGTATGACACATGAAACACACTCTAAACGTCATGTGAAGAAATACCACGTCACCAAAGTTCCCCATCATTTGTATGTAAAGCTTTTCCTAACGTGAGATGACCCGATGACACAACTGTATTTGCAACGTAGCTTGCATTTCTTTATGGCTGGAATGGTTTGCCTTTAATATACATAATAATCTGTCACTAATGTACTAGTGATGTTTCTTTCCTTCCTGTGCAGTGACAAGATGTTTCCTGCCTTTGGCTTTGGAGCACAAACCCCTCCCACATGGCAGGTAAGACTTATTAAAACTACGAAACGCACAAAAAAGATACGACTGCTGTTTGAATCAGATTGAAAAGTCATACAGTAGTTTGACACAGGAACTGAAATCTGACGGTGTTGTGTTTCTTTAGGTTTCCCATGAGTTTCCTCTCAACTTCAACCCAGCAAATCCCTTTTGTACAGGTATGTATATAAATCATTGCACAGAATGTACATTTAGACAGTTCTTTACATATGCAATTGTAGACAATGTGTAGTGTGTTGACACAAGCATGATCCCTACTGTGTGTGTGTGTGTGTAGGCATTGAAGGTGTGGTGGAGGCCTACAGGGCGTGTCTGCCCCAGGTCAAACTCTACGGTCCCACCAACTTCTCCCCGATCATCAACCATGTAGCCTGCTTTGCTAAGCAAGCCCTCCAGCAGACCACTGCATCGGTGAGTATTTGCCTGTTTACATCAGGGGTCACTAGTAGGCGGACCGCAGTCCGGATCCGGACCCAGAGCGCGCTGTATCCGGACCCTGGACCTAAAACCGATAGATGATTGAGAATTATTCAATTTTAATGGAGCACTTCTATTTTAACCGGCACATCTTTTCCAGCCTTTACGGCACTCGTTCAGCAGTGCAGGAAACACAACGACCAATTACATGCATGTCAATCCCATCACGTGATGCTGCTCAGCCAATCAAATACGTGTATTCTAATACGTTTTCTGGCTCAAGTGAGATTTACACACGAGAGAGACGGGGCGAGAGAACGAAGAGTAGGAGAATAATATGTGAGTCAGAAGTTATTTCACATGACGTTCTCCAAAAAGAGAAAAGTTGACAGCGAGACCAGACACTTTAACAAAGAATAGACAGACTCTTATATGTTCATTCTTCCCACGTCAGTTCAAAACCAGTAAGTCTCATATGTTCAGAGAACGTGACGATTATTAAAAGCGGTAATGTGAAGCGTCACTACGAGAAAAAGCACAAATCTTTTGAGCAAACGTAGCCACTCGCATCCGAAATGAAGTCGCAGAAAATAAACGATCTAAGAGCCCAATATGATCAGAATCCTAACACATTTATTCACTTCCCAACAATGACGTTAACAGAGAGAATAGATCTGAAACAAGTGGTTTAATAACCACAGATAAAGTCCATGTTCACTGAAATTACTCGTTTTAAAAGATGTAAAAAATATAATATCACTTCACACCTGAATGAACTGAATTTAAAGCTGCAAGGACAATTCAGTTCAATTAATTTCACTGAATTTCACATTTTTCAAAAGATTTCTGTTATTTATTTTATTCTTAAATGCCGCCCTTATTTTACTTGAAATGAGAGAAGAACATTTATTTATTATTAGAGTATGTATTATTTATAATTCATCCAGTTCAATTTGCAATCTGACAATAAATATTGTTGAGATATAATTCAATTGAACCTTCTTTATTTGATTTGACAGTCAGACGTTAATATGGAACTAAATCATAGCGCACTTAGATTATTGTGGTGTTCTGGACCTTTGCATGAGGACATTCTCTCTAACTGGAGTAATAAGTAAATCACAGGCTCACAGGTCTGCATGCACAGAGACTCCATATTTGACAGATGAAGTAGCAAGAAACCATGAATGATTTGCAAAGGAAGACTGACCTTCCAGTTCATCATTATTAGTATTTTGGCTGAAACCATCCTGAGTAGAAAGTCCAATAGTCATATTTACCCTTGCACCCCCACTGGCTGTTGCACAATTCATTAACACTTGCAGAAAACATTCCGATGTGCCACATTGGACAGGTACTCGTTTTTAAATTCTTTGTGCACACATTACAAAATGGTGCAAGAGGATTTGGAAATGGCTTGATCCAGAGCAACAGGAGTTTTTAGATGATACCACAGTGATTGCCTGTTCAAGCTATTTCCAGATGCCAGGCCCATGGTTTCTAGATTTAATGCCCCGGAGAGGCATTACCTTGAGTTGTATGCCTGTCAATAGCTGAATATATGTGGAAGTCTCTGAACCCCTTGATTTCAGGTATAATAAATTAATAATAACATCTTAAAAGTCGTAAGTAATGCCAAAGTTGAATACATTAATCGTCATTAGTTTAAAACATTTTGCGTTTCAAGCGTCTCATCTTACTATAAAGCAAGGAATTTCTATGTTTCTGCATGTTCTTCACAGCTCTTCCAATCTACTTCAGACACGCAACACAAAACTAACAACAAATAGGTTTAGATTTGAGTCCTAGTAGACCTTGATCCTGTCAGACTATTATAATAATAAGCATTTGGGGCTTTATCAAAACTTGCACACAGTTCAGCCATTTAATAATTGATCTACTACCTCTATTGTTGCCGTCTCCCCGAAGCAATACTATGTGCTGCTGATCATCACTGACGGAGTGATCACTGACATGGATGAGACGCGCAGCGCCATCGTCAACGCCTCTCGTCTGCCCATGTCCATCATCATCGTCGGAGTGGGCGGGGCCGACTTCAGCGCCATGGAGTTCCTGGACGGAGACGATGGACGTCTGCGCTCTCAGACCGGCGAGACTGCCATGCGAGACATCGTCCAGTTCGTGCCATACCGGCAGTTCCAAAATGTAAGTCGGAGTGGAAAAAAATCCCCTTTTTATAGCACTGATTGCTTTTATAGAAGCTATGTGTTTGTGAATAGGGTTTGCTTTAATTTCATGAAATATGTCTTTAATAAGCCAATTCATTTCTTTACAAAACTGCATGCCTTTCAAACTTTTTTCTGAGCATTTCACTGCGTCATTTTTGGTTTAACTGGCTTCAAAATTTCAAATCCAAACATAACATATATAGTCCCGATCTAAAACCAGTATACATGCCCAAACCCAGGCAACCCAGCCCATCAGCTCAGCCCTCACTTAGCTTACGTCTGTGCATTGTGTATTCATCTCTTTTCAGGCGCCCAGCCAGGCTCTTGCCCAAAGCGTATTGGCCGAGCTACCTCAGCAAGTGGCCTCCTTCTTCAGTATATTCAAACTGAAGCCTCCCAAAGATCCAAATACTTCATAGGGGTACCCCAAATATTTCTTCATAAAATTCACCACCACCCTAGCCTGTGCTTGGCCGATATGAATAACCGCCTCCCTGCACGAGTCATCGCATGTGGTGATTGCTATCCTCATGTTTTCATTCTTTTCCAACTTTGTTTTGCTAAAGATCCACCACCAGTGCTGAGTGAGAGAGATGGTACAATACATTCTGTGTGAGGATATGAAGCACTGGTGACCGATCTCAGAAACACATTCTTGTTTACATTAAAGGGAAAATTCCTCTGCTCAAAAGCACTTTGTGCAGATTAATCCATTGTTCTGTAGTACATAGTACTATAGTCACCAGAATCAACAATCTGTCATCAAGACTTGCATCTTCAGCTCTTTTCCAAAGAGAATAGGGTGGAAGCGAGACAAAACTAAGAGGAAGTGACAAAACAATAGTATTGTTGTCACTGTTGCTGCTCACTCCATCTATAAATGCAACAAGTACAAGCAACTCCTCTGGAGGTTGCCAGAAAAAGTGGCATTGTGACAAAATAACTCTTGAAATATAGTGATTGGAATTTTCCCTTTAGCTGTCTTCATCTGCATGACGTTCTACTTCTCATTCATGAACCCTTCATTCAATTAAATCAGTGACAAAATCTTTTTTTTAAATGTTATTTCTCTTCCTTTTGCACTTCAGGGTCCCCGAGAAGCGTTGGCAAAGAGCGTGTTGGCAGAAGTACCAGGTCAGCTGGTGGACTTTTGCAATACCACGAAGCTGAGTCCACCCAAAGCCAATGCTGCCCCAAAGCCTGCAGGTACCATCTGATGACATGAGGAAGAACCCAGAAACAGACCCATCTCATCTGCTGCACATATAAAGCAGATCATCACACAATTAGACAAAAGTCCTTCCTACACTTGCCTTACTCAAACCCTTATTTCACCACCTCAAGGAAATGCCAGCATGCAGCTTAGTCCAAAACAACCACCCCAAACACACAATACATCCACACTCATGACCAACCTGTGTATTTTTAAGTGTCAAAATAGCTTTAGTTAGATCTTAGCATTGTGTGTTCATTTTAGCTGTTATTCAGTGCTACTGCATATTAGAAATAGGAAACAAGCATAATCATTCCGCCATTGTTGAAAATATAACTTGATGGGCAGGGAATTGCACTTTTAAGATTTTTTTTTTTTAAAGAAAGTATTAAAAATACACATTTAAGCATTCATTGTTTCAGAAGTAATCACTGAAACATTGCACTGTGTGTACACTAGTCGGCTGCAGGCTCTTTAATTCGGAGTGTGCAGTTACAATAGTTTTGTAAACGGCTTTTAGGCATTAAGATAACAAAGAGGATCTTTTAATTATGAGAAACTGGTGTGACTCGGTATATATATATATATATCATAGGGTATATATACCCTATATACCCCCCCCCCTATACGATGTTTACATCCTCGGTGGAATAGCTGCAGCGCTGCTAGTAGCATAATTATGTACAAATAGCCAAGTAGCTTTGTTAATATTAATGGACGCCCATGCTTCTCTATGCACTCTAATGTTTTACTCATTACTCAATGAAATGCCAAACTGTGTGTGTTGGTTATAAACCTGTGTAGACCCAGAGCGGTTTGTACCTTAAGTATGAAATATTGTGACGACTAGAAAGTGGTCTCATTGATTCGGTGGTATTGTGCCAGTCTCATGACTTGTATGTGTGTACATTTACTGTGGTCTACCATTGTGCCAGTTACTTTTGGTTAATTTGCTGCTGTTCCTGGACAAGGACTGTCAATTCCATAGATATGATTATGTATATCAGTATTACACATGCTGTCACCATAGAAACGAGATACAGTACTGCTTACTGACATCTGTGCACGGATAGTTTTTATGGTTGCACGATGAAAGCATGCATCTGACGTATCAGCCTTGGTGCTATAATAGAAATGTGCCTTTGTGTCAATATAAAGTACATCACGGTTCTATTAAAGCATCTCTTATTCAACACAAGTTTAATTCAACATTTCTTTAACAACTTTCAGCAATTAAACAGCCCTTTGTATACTATTCCTTGTGGTCATTGCAGCATATGAATATACATAAGAGACGATATATGTGACTGTTTTGATAATGTGAAGTTGTAGAAAAGTGTTAATGCAGTGGCCTAATGGGGACGCCTTTAGTACGTGTACACTTATTATTGTGAACTGACGTGTGCTACACCAAGTCAAAAGCGCCATCTATTTGACCAAATCATTATTGAATGAGGTGATATTTTGATCTCTAATTGTCACATTATTGACATCAAGGCGTTTTTTTATACACAAATGTAAATACAGCCATCCGACCACAATCAAACACTTTATTGTGTAAAAGAGTGCAAAAGCAGCTTGTTCATTGATATAATTACAATACACAGAGGTGACATTGGTTGTTGTGACATCACTACACATCCCAACCTAATAACCTGTACTTTTAAGTTTTTATATAAAAATAGGCTATTCTCTTCATTTAGTTGTCGATAACGAGATTTTGCCTCCTAGTAGAGTAAGATGTGAAATGCCTTTACTGCAGTTCACTCTGTAAATCCAGTGTGCAGCTTACCAGAACTGATTCATAATCTATTTGTGAACTAAATCCTTAAGACTAAGAGTCACCCTACCAGCCCTACGTGCATCAACTTGTGTAGATGAATGCAACTCAAGAGCTACTGAACCACATCACCCTGTTTAGCAAGACGTACACATTCTCCGCCTCCTCTTTAGGTGTAGAAGTCCTACACGTACTACTTCCTGGGGAAAAGTAGCCAGTGATACTCGTATTTCAGCGCGCCTGGTGTTTTCTAGCAGCTCAGCTGGCTATGCTTGCATGTGAAGCAAGAACTACTACAACCACAGGTTTGACATGACTGAAGGTAGAGCCCCATCCTGGCTTTGGCTACATGCGGTGGATATTTTTGTGATCCATGAACTTCTTAAGGTTCTGCAGATCGTCCCACCACTCGAAGAGGAAGGTCTCTGCGATGAGGCTGAACCAGGGCGTGATCTCCAGTTCTTTGCGCTTGGCCTTCTCCAACATCTCCTTCATCTCCTCCTTGCTCACGTAGCAGTGGCTTTTGATCTCATTGGGGTCTGGGCTCAACTCCACGTTCTTCAGAGAGAAAAAGATGTTATTGTCCATAATGTAAAGCTGTTAGACATAATGCAGGCATACAAACGGGGGGTCCAGATACACATTATATATATATATATATCCTAATATGTAACTCAACTCTTAAGTCCAACACACACTAAAGCACAAACCTTCTGCATGAAGAGGATGTAGTCAATCTCGTGTTCTCCCCACACACCGTCTGACTGGGCCTTGTAGTGGATCCTTGTCAGGTACGTCATTTCATCTGGAGTCACCTGAGGAGAAAGAACCACCACAATCCTTAATAATCCTCTTCCATTAAATGCAGAAGCCAGTACTCAACACCCCCCCTACACACACACAGTATACCTGTTCCATGGGGATACCCAGTTCAGCTTCGAGTCTCCTCTGAGCAGCTCTCCTCACTCCGATTGCTTCCTTCTCCTCCAGCTCACTGTCTGTGTGTAACGGGTGACTGCAGCATGTGTTTGTGAAACAGCCTGTGCACACAGACACGGGATGATTAAACACATTGCCAGTGCCTACCGTTAGTGTTTAGTTCTCTAGTTATGCTACGTGTAGTGTAGACCACAGGACTATTTTTGGATAATGGTTAAACTGAGTGGTGGAAGGATCTGTCACTGACCTGGAAACGTGATTTTGGCGTCAGACCTCTGTTGTAAGAGCAGCTTCTCCTCGCTGTTGAAAATGAACACGCTGAAAGCTCTGTGTAATAAACCTGGGAAAAGCAAACAAACAATTTACCATAACGACAAAGCGGAAATAAAGATATGTGCACTAGAAGCGAGGTGTGTGTGTGTGTGTGTGCAGTTTAACAGGACAAAAGGGTACCTTTGTCGATGTTTGAGTTTAGGTGGCAGTTTTTCTTTGTGTCCGCTCCTATCTTTGCGTCGTTCTCGTCGATGACAATGCACATCTCCGACAGCAGCCGGACCTGCTTCTCGTCCAGGTTATCTGTCGATATCTCGGGCATTCTGACTGCAGACTGTAGGCGTCTCGCCTCGCTGCAGGGACAACAGCTGATGATTTAGTGCATATTCACATCAAAACAGGAGTCGACACTTTTAATAGGAAATTCTGAAAAACAATTCTGCTGCTATTTCTAGTGCGGTTTAAAGCACTAGAAACAGCTGTAACAACTTGTGTTTTTTTCAAGTTAAAAAATGTACTTTCATACTCAAATAGGAAGTACATTTTACAAACTAACATACTCAAAAGTAAAATATGTTATGGTGTGTTGTGCCTACCCTGGACATATGTCTTACTGTTTTTAAATAAGTTATACACGTTTAAATTATTGAATAATCTGTCTATTATTAATTAACAATACAATTTAAAAAAACGATGCTGGATTTGTCTGACACAAAGTCCAAAGATTAAAATAATATAAAATACAAAAAAAGCAAATAGTTCCATTTGAGAAGATGGTATATTTTCTTAATGCAGGACATCAACAATTAACTATCTAAATTATTTTGGACTAACGTTACTGCTAATCACGTACTGGAGTAATAGTTTTGATAAAGTAGTCGAATTAAAGAGCATATACTCAGACTTTGAGTTGCTATTTAAAAACCGTGCAATTTAACCAATACGCAAGGCCACATTAAGTACTTTTTTTTAAAGTAACGTTAGTATTTATGACTCGAAACAACAACATTTAACTGGAAGAGACATGAGTCGTTGGAGCTCGGCTATCAATAGCACGGACAGACGCCATTCCTCGGCTTCAGGTCAACAGGCTTATCTCTGGCTTTGCCTTCTTTAAACTCAAACCACGACTTCAAGCATTAAGAACCCTAGCTTACCTTGATAGAGCTCTGTAGCCGGAAGTGATGGGCTCGTGGGTACACCGGTGCCGTAGTGCAGCAATTCCACCAGCGCGAGGTTTGTTTGATTTCAGCACAGCGGCTCCCTCGCAAGACACCACCCGGAGCACCGCCCACACGGCCCGCACCATCGCCTGACCTACACAGAAAACCAATCACAAGGTCTGACGGTGTGGGCGGTGGTAAAAACTGGACAGGAGTCCAACGAGTCAGGATCGGAAGATACGCTGCGCCCTCGACAGTGAAATTAATGCCCATACAATTTAAGTGTTTCAAGGTTGTACATAGATTGAATTATATAACACATTCGACCCTTACACACATGCTTTACTGTACAGTTTAGGACTGTAACTAAGCAGTACCTTCATGACTGATCTATAAAACACAGGTTTTCAGAAAAGCTTGTTCTGTTCTTCCAACTATGTCAAAGAGAAAAGTGTCTACCACGTGTCATACAAGTAGATCTTTGCTTGATGTAGCTAATCAATTATAAAACTTGTCGTCAATTTAATGATTTATCAATTAATTGACCAAATAAATACAATCATTTAATAATTGTTGAAGTCATAGATATATTTCCAACTAAATGAGCTGTTTTACTTTTGTATTATTAGCCTACTTAATGTGCTATAAATTAATTACTCAAAGCAGCGAAACGTCCCCTGTCAGTGTGATACTACTGTAAGTACATCATTAAATTATGATCTATCACTCATTAACATGAGAGCATACAGTGGTACATTAGAATCCCGTTCCCGCTGAATACACTTCGTGTTACTGTGTTAACACCGACAGTCAACACGCCATCAGACCACTGCACCACCAGGCCTCTGACAGCTGAACAGAAGTAAGCATTGTCTGTTACATACACAACCTACAGAGAAAGCACTGAAACGCTAAATTACTTACAAAACAATTTTCCTTTTTCAAGGGGGTGAATCTCGTCTTTTATCGTATTTTGCGTTTGTTTACGACGATATTTCAGAGCTGTAGTCGAACCGCCTAGCTTCACTCCCTCTGCTTCTGAGGTCACGGGTTTTCATTGGCTGCCTCGGCAACAACGTGACAGCTCATTGGCTCACCGAGTACAAACATTAACCACGTGGTACGGAAGTCAGTGCGCCAATAAAATACGTGATGTGTCAAAATTTGGATAACAAAAAAAAAAAAAATCAGATCGGTGTCAAAGTGTAACGTGTCAAAAGTCGACTACATGTCCACAGTTACAAAGT
Organism: Anarhichas minor; assembly: GCF_050575085.1. Classification (NCBI taxonomy): domain Eukaryota; kingdom Metazoa; phylum Chordata; class Actinopteri; order Perciformes; family Anarhichadidae; genus Anarhichas; species Anarhichas minor. The sequence goes on along the minus strand of NW_027466496.1, from coordinate 2,098,469 downwards.
GACAGGTTTAATGCTACATTTCATGCTATCTTATAGCCCGTGAGGTTTAGCTGCTGCTGGTGCACAGACGTTAGCTGTTAGATGTCGCAATGAATGTGGTAGTGACAGCTAGCTCGTAGCGTGTAGTTCATCTCGTTTCTAGACTTCCGTACTGCCTAATGAGTTCAGTGAGGCAGTGACAGAGGTGAGTGTGTTTGTTATTGTGTCATGGGTCACAAGCCGAATATGAATCTTGATAGCAGAATTGTTAATTTTGCTTTGGGTATTTGGTATAACGTTGAATAAATGCAAGTTTTTCCTTTTTAAATGTATAAAGCTAAGCTAGCTTAATTCTGCGATGCATAACGATAACACGAAGCCTGCACAATTCCCAAACGTGTCATCCGTGACGCTGAACGTCATTAATATTGTGAATATAATGTCAGAAAGCCTGTTGGCAAATGTACATTTAGTATAGAAGATGTAGGTCTGTCAGGTTTCGTGGGTTGCTAATTGCTTCTTTTTTTACACCATAGCCTTCTTCCAACAACGAAGTCAGTAAGAGGAAGTACCTTGAAAGGAGAATTTTATTGAAAAATGTCTTGTCAGGCTCTACAAAGTAACGTTATACATTTTGCTGCTAAGCAAATCAGCATTCAATTACTGGAATTTTTTTTGAAATTGGTTTTGGAATTATGTTGTTTCAGAGCAGCAGGTAACGGGACAATGCTGCACCAACAAGCACTATAACTCTGAATATCTATTTGTAGTAGTTTGGATCAATGGAAAGGATACCCTTCCCTTTGAGCAGTTCCTGCAATGGCTGTGAACCTCAACTTCTCTTCCTTTTTACCCGCAGAAAAGGTGGTGATAACAGACCGACCTATTCCACCCACCAGCCAACTAGCGAGCCTTGCCCTTTGTTTACCTGCTTCTCAGGTTAAGAGGTGAGCAGGGGGCAGGGCCACCCGCGCGGTAGGAGGGATGCCTGTGGAGGGTGGCAGCAGCAGCGGCTCGGCTTCGGCTGCCCGTCACCCCAAGCAGAAGCGCAAGGCTCACAGTTTGTCTATCCGGCGCACCAACAGCATAGAGGACAGGCCTCCAGGCTTCCAAAGAGGAGACATGCTGGAGGGACAGGTGAGGGATATGCACAGACATCCGTGCTTTTTTTTTTTTTTCCTCTCGTTCTCACATGCACAGCTGACAGCTGCAGACCAGCACTTTGGCAAACATACAAGCGTATACGACATGTAATAACATGATCTGTAGACATGGCCTTCAAAATTCTTGTGGATCTGCTCAAAAATACATACCAGGAAGTCATTTTTTTATCAGTTCGATTTTTTTAATGTTATTTTGTTGGGGGTTGAGGATGTTTTTTTTAGTCAGTCTTGAGACTACAGAACCAGCCAGTTGAGCACCATTGCTTTTATGTAATTGTGAGATGTAGTTTCTACCCCTGGGGGAGACGTTTTATGGAGCTACATGATTTTACTTTAGCATAAACTTGTGTTAATGCTGCCTATATTTTACATTCTCTAAACCTTTCTGAACTGCCTGCTGTGGATGTGCATGTGGGTTACTGATTGCTTCTTGTTGAAACAAAGGGATCTACTGTGACTTAAGCCCATCACGTTAGTGATTAACTATCTCCCAACCAACAGGGTCTTTAAATTAAAGCTACAATTGATTTATTTCCCCCAGAAAGGGAGGACTGTAAGCCTTTACATAAGCAGTCATTTCCTCATGCAATCTAGTTGTGCCAAACCGTCAAGCTACTTCACTACTGACATAATAAAATCCGCTTATTTGATCAAGAAGAGAACCTCCTGGTTGTTAACTTTTGGGAGTTGGCTGTTGAATGACCCTCTTTAGAGTCATCTCTGTGAAGTGACTGTCAAGTCTTGTATCATGTATTTCTGTCATGGAGATCAAACTGGTCAAATGAAAGACAAATTATTGTCTTTGCCTTTTTCATGATCCACATTTTGGATCAAAGTATTCAGTCTGAAATAATGCAATGCTTTATTTTTATTTATTTTCAGTGTTGCCCAGCCCTAGTTTTGGCCGTAGAAGTCCTTCAGCTTTTACTTTCTCTGCTTGACAATGTCCTTGAATTATCAGCCACTAAAACTAGAGCTCAGCTTGCACTGTCCTGTCATCTCATCAAGTTTTAATATGGGCCGCTTGTCCAGGCCTGATTAGTCTTTTCACCAGGCCTTTTTGTCTATTGCCAAGACATGCTGGCTCTGTTTATGTACCTAGTCTACCCCCCACTGCACAAGTTCCACACACACACACACACACACACACACACAGACACACACACACACACACACACACACACACACACACACACAGACACACAGACACACACAGCTTTGTAAACCCATATATAACACAAAGAATGCAATTTACTCCAACTTTCAATGCTGTCATTATTTGCCAGGGTATGGTGCCGGTTTTAGGGCCACAACTAAGCAGCTTTGAATTCATAAAGACTGCTTGTTGTTTGCTAATTGACCTTTTTTTTCTTTCTTGTGTTGTCATGGGGCGCAGACAGACTGGTCAGGCGGTTAACGCCACTGTGACAAACTGTTGGTTTTGAACGCGTGCCAGAAGAAAGAGTGACACTCGAGTGTTTGGTTTCCTCGTCTTTCAGACGGCTAGAGAAAGCAGCAGGCTGTCAAACGCAGCCTTTTGAGTCCTTTGTTTCCATGGCAGCTTCTTACGTCTCTTTGCATGCTAGTCTGCTATAGACTGCTGGTCACCTGGTTACTGGGTACTTCTAGGAGCTCACCATGGAGGTAAGTCGGTTGAAATGAGTCCGAGTGCTCGGACCCCGGCTGTAGTGTAGTTAGTACAGAGTTGTTGTAGATATGTAACTGAGCGTTTACACAAACCTAATTAGTGTTTGATTAGATCAGGTAAACATGCAGGCTGTGTTTGACATTTGCGATTTATTTGGCTTGCTTTTGATTTGTTTCAGTGGCGTGTATTTAGTGAGTCACTCAAACTTCTCTTAGAATAGTGATAATATATGACATACTTGTTTGTTATTGTAAAAAAGTATTTGTGCCGGTCTGCAGCATTTCTTGGTTTGGTTTAAATATATTCATTTGTGAACATATATTGAAATGGTCTAGTTCTGATTTTTAAGCACAACATCCTGTATACGTGACATTACATGTAAAAGAGAAGACCACACTGGAGTCGGGTCTGGAGGGAATTCAAGGTGTGACTCCTGCTCCCTACGCCAATGTGATCCCTGATTTGTAGGCCTTTGTCAGCTTACCATCAGGTTTATTAGAGCGTTGTCGTTTCTTTGTGGTCTGTCCAGGACTCCAAGCTGCCCCCCTCCTTACGGAACAACCTTCTGGACCTTTTTGGGCAGATTGAGCGCGAGTTTGAAAATCTCTACATTGAAAACGTTGAACGTGAGTAACGGATCGAAAGAGTCGAGCAAATGCATTGAGATTTGTTGGGCACGTATACCGTACGGTATTGATCCTCAGCTGCTGATTGACTAACCATGTGCTAACATTACAGTACGCCGGGAAATTGACTCTCTGAACGAGCGTCTGAACGGAGATGGACAGACTATTGAGGGAGGAGACCCCACCAAAGGAGCTTTGAAAACAAAAGGTACTGTATTCCCTTCACAATGTGTTGCAGGCCTCAATAGAGGTAACAGATGCTTCTGCGTCTTTGGAAATTGAAATGGAAAAACATTGCTGAAATTGATTGTGTGGGTTTAAAGTGAAAGCAGATATCTCATTCCATGGTGGCTCAAGTTGCAATATAGAGAAACCTCCATACAGAGTTTGACACAATTTAATAAGCTTCAGAATAAGCTTAAAAATATAAGAAGGATAAACAGTTTTCAACCGATTTTAAGCACCAACAACTAGCTTAATTTGAATTGCAGTGTATTTAAAAGCACATCATGTTGACTGGAATACTGTGCACAAAACAAATACGAGTCAGTTATATTAAACATCATTTCCTGAAAATAAGCCTGGTTTGCAGATGTAAGTCTGGTTAAACAGGTGATCTTGTTTTTATGAAACAACCCTCCGGTACAGCGTGCGTGATTAACAGCTTTGACACTTTATTAGCCTGTTAGTGCTGCAGTGAAACCAACCGGTGAGTTTGTCACTCAGTGGAGACTTTCAGTCATTGTTCTTTGTCTTTCCATCACACAGCCAGCCACAGCACCAGTCAACTGTCACAGAAGCTGAAGACGACCTACAAAGCCTCTACCAGCAAGGTACCTGGCTCCAGCTATTATTCTATAGAGCCCATAAGGTCTGTCATCTGTGTAATTCTTTGAGCTGTGGGGGTAAATGGTAACAGACAAAACCAAAAGCCCCTTTATTGCCGAGAGAGAGGAGAAGGAAGTCTTTTTCTCTTCCTCTGAGGTCATGATAAGTTGCTGTTTTTGAAGTGCTGATGCGTTTATTTAAAGATTTTCCGACTGAAGTTAACTTGATTTCAAGTATTTATCACAATGTGACATCTCCCTTGACTTCTTCCTTTTTAATCTCTTGCTGATGCAGCGCTTGTACACTTTTCATGGTAAAATAGGTGGACCTCGCAACTTCAGTGTGGCCACATGGGAGTTGTGGGGAGGAGATTCATGGGTAACTTCCTGAATGCTCTTGTTTTGTCACTAGGCATTGTGGGGGACGGCTGCTGTCTGTTTTTAACTACAGTCCGACCTTGACTCCTCATCTCTTCTCTGCTTCCTGTCAGAAGGCATTTGGGTGAACGGCTGCATTTGTAAAAAAACAAACAAAAAAAAAAAGATGTTTTTTGCAGTTTCTCACAAGAGAACACTGTATTTTGGGAAGTGTCATGTAGGTAACTTAGTGAAAAAGAGGATACACAGGATCAAGGGAGGACTTAGACTAACGGAACTAGCTGCTCTATAATATACAGCTAACCCATCAGCCGGCTAAGAAACATGACCGAAAACTAACTTTCTTCAGACTGACCGTACTTGAAACTAATGATCTGCACTAACTTTATCCTTGGTTAACTACTGGGTGGACCTTTTTATCGTTGTTTGTTGTGTTTCAATGACAGGAAACAAATCCGATTATATTGTACTGTACTGTGAATGCACGATGAGACGATACATTAACACAGTCTCACACAAAGGGGACCAGATGCTTCGCTGCTGCATCTAATGACTACCAGTGATGTCAGCTCGTTGCTGTGGTCAGCTGTCTGCTTGCAGCTGCATGCACCGTACAGACTGTGACCGCTCTGTGACAATTGAAACTACTATTGACCTTTTATGTTGTTTTATTAAAGGCCATGTGTAACCAGACCACTCGGTGCACCGCTCATACAGTAGCGGTGCAGAGTGATGATCTATCTTCCTCACACTGACACAGAGCAGTCTTAATATTAATACTCAAATGACACAGTTTGGTGAAATTTGAAACTATAAACCTTTCGGCAGTTCCAGAAACATCCTCTAATATGAGACCAGTGCTTGCAGGCTGACTATTAATAATGATGAGCCATATAACTGCACAATTAATATGCAGCTATAATTGCCATTCATTAGTCTGTGGTAAACCATCTCTCTGTTTGTTTTAAATCTAGAGCGGACACATCATTATGCAGAAAAATGTTTCTTCTATCGCTGACATAATTACCATGGAAAGCAAAGATGATTCCACCGATTTATAACAGTCTCTTGCTTTTTTATTACGTCTCACTTAATTGTAAACTTGTGTCATTATGACAGTTTTTGATCTGATCCTCTGAAGTCCACCTGCTCTGAATTGGTTTAATATTGGTTCAGCACCAGGAGGAATGCTCATCCATCTCTTATTTGTCCATCATGGCCGCGTCTCCTCCCTCCCTGTTCAGATTGTGTCCAGTTTTAAAGCCACCGCAGGCTCTCGAGCGTTGTGTCAGCTGCTCAAGGAGTACGTTGGCCACCGGGACGGGATCTGGGATCTCAGCATCACCCGCACTCAGCCAGTGGTCCTGGGCACCGCCTCCGCAGGTATACCAAGTCACTTTACCGACTATTTGAATACGTCAATCATTGCATCGTTGTTCTATACACAGTCTACATGCCATAGAGTGGTTTCCAACAAGAAAAAATAGTTTGTTGCATTTACTGGGAATCCTTGGTGCAGTTAGCAAAATGTTAACTTGTATCGGACACAATTTCACCATAAAGTGACCTTCAACTGAATCTAATTAAGGAGCCCGCCATGTAAATGCATTACATTACTATGTTAAATCATTACCCGACTGCTACTAAAGAGCCGATGGTTTCATGTTGTCCTTCACTGCTCTTCCTTCACAGATCACTCAGCTTTACTTTGGAGTATAGAGACGGGGAAATGTCTGCTGAGGTATGCCGGCCATGCAGGATCAGGTAATAATTAGTAATGTCCTCAACCATGCAGACATTTTACAGTGCATGATGGGATTATCTAAAACATATGCTGCATGTAACTGTTAAATAAAACAGTGTGTCAACATTTGCGCACTTGGCTTTTTCTCTAATTGTAATAAGTGATGTAACAGATGTACATGTCTCACCATTGTTCTCTCGCCCACAGTCAACTCCATTAAGTTCCACCCCACAGAGCAGATGGCCCTCACAGGTATGTATTTCAATACATGTGATTTTTTTTGTTTTTGTTGAATTAGCTAGATTTCTCGTCTCAACATCTTAACTCTCTTTGTGACTATTTGACCGTCTTCTCCCTGCCGCTGTAGTCTCCGGCCGTTACGTTCCTGTAGATCTGAATGTGTTGTGTATTTTGCTGATGTGTACTGATGTTTCCACAGCCTCTGGGGACCAGACGGCTCACATCTGGCGCTACATGGTGCAGCTTCCTGCCCCCCAGCCACCACCAGATGTCAGTGTGAGTAGCTTTGTGTTGCTCTCTACTCTGAGCTTCTACTGAAACCTCCTGGAATTTCATGGAGTTTTGAGAGTTGTATATTCTGAATGAATATTAAATGAATTCACAAATTGGTCACTTAATGTCCCATGAACACCAAAACTAACTCCTAGCTGTCACAGTTTTATTGACTGAACTACTGTGTTTTTCACCCATAGGCTCCATGTGACGACGACCAGGACTCGTCAGACAGGGAAGAAGGTGAGGTGGATGGCGAGGGCCCTTGCGAAGTCCCCACCGTCCGGCTCGCTACGGCAACCCTGAAGAGCCACCAGGGTGTAGTGATTGCAGCTGATTGGCTGGTGGGAGGCCGACAGGTGGTGACCGCTTCCTGGGATCGTGCTGCCAACCTGTACGAGGTGGAGACGTCTGAACTGGTTCATGCACTCACTGGTATGTAAACTGACAAATTATATCGCAGTTTATATATATTTAGCACAATATGGTGTCTTTTATCTTCATCTTGTGGTACATATCCTCGGGTATCTTATGGTACAGATACATTTGGAGTTTATTTTTAGGTTTTTCATATTTTAAATATTTGAGTATTTATGTATTGTTCATTGCACAGCAGACATATATTTTGTAACTTGTGTGTTTTTAATATATTTGTCATGAAGAGGTAACGAGTAGCTGAGCTTAAATGGCAGACGAAATGAGCTTTCTGTTCATTTTATGGAGCGGTTGTTTTCTTGGTTCCCAGACTAAACAGGAAGAAGCCACTGCTTCCTCTTACTTCATGTGACTACACAATTGAATCACGTCCAAGCAGACCGTGCTGCAGGACTTGGTTAGAGAATTTTAATGAGCAGATTGTGTCTCTTCTGCTACTCTAAACATCATTATTTTCAACACTTTAAAAGGAAATGCGTCATGAAGTGGACCTCTGACTCTCGTGCTTTTCTTGCTGTCTTACTGTAGCAACCGTGTGTCTCATTTAAAGATGTACGAACCCACAGAGTTGAGTTTGCTTACTCGTATGTGTCTGCAGGACACGACCAGGAGCTGACCCACTGCTGTACCCATCCCACCCAGCGGCTGGTGGTCACTTCATCCAGAGACACCACCTTCAGACTGTGGGACTTCAGAGACCCGTCCATACACTCTGTCAACGTCTTTCAGGGCCACACTGAGTGAGTCTGTCTCTCTTATGAACGCGCTCTTTAATCGAAACTGAAAAGTTTCAACCGTTTGAGTTGCTGCGGTCTTTCTGTTGCCCACAGGGTGGTGCTGTAACATCTCTCTGGTCTGTGGATCCCTCCAGAACTTTCAGCTTTATCTCCTTTTTTCCTTTTCAGTGCCACATTAATTTACAAAACCCGATTGCTCTAAGCCAAATCCTCCACTTGCCTCTCATTCATTACCGAGCACTTCTCCCCACTTCGGTGGTTTGCTTCTCTTTCTCTTCCTCCCTCGCTCTCCTGTTCATTTATCTGTCCGTTTCTGCATTAATCCACCACTCTGTATAACTTGGCACTTCACTCGCTGTTAACACTCAATTGCAGACGCTCATTTCAAAATGATTACTGTCAGGCTTGTCTGTGGCTTTCAACGGCAGCGCTCTTGTGTGTGTGTGTGTGTGTGTGTGTGTGTGTGTGTTTTTATGTGCATGTCTACATGTGTGTGCTGGCTGGCTGGCACTCTCTGGCAGCCTTTTGATTGCAAGTGGGGGGATTACAAAGAGCTCATTATGTACGACCCCAACATGTATAATTCCTGCAGATCCCGCTCTAATTCTCTCCGATAGACAATTGGTATAATGAGATTAAGCACCAGTGTTTCACAGTTAACAGCAGCCCTCCTCCTCTCCGTTCCCTGCCTCCATTCTTCTTCTCTTTGTGAATGGCCATCGATGGTCTTTCAAGTAAGAACCTTCTCACTCTCCATTCGGTGATGCATTTAAAGCAGCAAACTTTCACAGACTGCTGTCTAGCCTAGAAAACCGATAACTGTTTTTAGAAAGACGTAACTACAAGCTGCAGTATTCTTAAGAAAGAGTCGTGCTGTCAACGGACACTAATGAGTAACTAACCTGAACTGGATTTATTGTTCTACATCTAGGGCTGCAACTAAGGATTATTTACAATTTATCTGTTGCTCTACAGAATATCAAAATAAGTGCCTTCGTATAATCCAGCCATAGATCACGTCCTCTAATGTCTTTTGTTCGACCCACAGTCCAATAAGTCTAAGATATTCAATTTACTAAAGCAGCAAATTCCCTCATTTGACACCTTGGGAACATTAAATGTGCGACATCGTTAGCTTAAAAATAAAATAAACTACAGAGATTAATCAGTTGTTAAACAAATGACTACATCGATTACTCATTGCAGCTGTAGTCTCATCATTTTGATCTTTTTCCAAATGCAGTGATGCTGCCATAACCATAATGTAAAACAGCTCCTCATATAATGTATATATTAACATATACTGTATATTAGCAGTTATGCTGTTGGACACTGGACATGGGTATGAATTCCTGTGCATGAAGGGTGTGTGATTGGGCTGCAACTAGTGACTAATTATCAAATATTATCAATTAATGTACCACGGTGGCACCTTCAAATGTCTTGTTTTGTCCAACCAAAAGCTAAAAAAACAGTTTTTAGTTAAACCAGCAAAAATCCATATTTTTACTAACCAGATCCTAGAAACCATAGCATGTTGCTGTCTCCCTGCCATCGCTCTCGCTAATTTTCCATAATCTCCAACATGGCATAAGCGGCACAATCTCCACATTGTTCTCAGAGAAGGAGCGGCCGGTGTGAGCGCTTCAATAGGCAGCAGAGGTTGAGCGCTGGAGGGGAGACGGCCTCTTGTTTCCACAGTCTTCCCTGGCACTTCCAGCTAACGCTTCCTGTCAGTGAACCGCGGCAGCTAAAAGTGCAGCACACACCCTCTGTCCCTCCACCCCGCCGTAATTGCAGAGTAATGACAACTGCCCGTGAGCTAACAAAACAGCCGCGAGCAAACGAGAAGTGACAGCGGTCTTGCTCTGCAAACGGAATGCCATGTCACGTTTGTCTCTCCTGACATCGACGGCTTTAGGGGGCACTTGATTGCAGTTGATAGAAACGTGTGTGTGTGTGTGTGCGTGTGCGTGTGTGGTGTCTGTATGCAGATCTGACATTCCGTCTCTGGAGGAATATACCAGCACTTAACAGGTTCTCAGCGAAATAACAGGGGTGCTCTAAAACCTCTTAGTCGTCTGTACCTGAATTGTTTCGTTTACATTTTACCTTTTTAGTCATTTGGCTTACACGCTCATCTTCTCACAAATACCTATATTGTAATATTCCTTTAGATTTTCATGAATTCAAACATCAGTCATTAAAAGCACTCACACTGGGAAGGAGGATAAGGATCAAAGCCTCTCAGATTTACGTCTGATAGGTGACGAAATAACAAGCAGGCAGGGAGTGTGGCATAGAGACATGCCAAAGAACTGTCCTACAGAGCTAATGCCTGCAATCTCTTTTTGTTTTCTTCATTGTTGATTGTTTACTCGTGTTTATGAGATGTCAGTCCCCAGTCAGTAATTTCTCTCATAAGTACACTTTCTGAAACCCGTAGAATTTAGAGCACTGCAATTATCACATCACACTGTGCAGGATAGCACTGTATTTGTCCTACAAAAGGCCTTTCTGAGAGAGAAATGATGTTTCGACAGTTCATTGTTTATTGTCTCATACATACATTAACCCACAATGTAAAGTCCCTTAGAGACAACTGAATAGTATTAAAACTCCTGGCATTAAATCGCCAGTTTTATCAAGTTTGACATTTAGAGGTTCCTCACTGCCAGGGTGCACATTTCCACAATAAGTAGCTTAAAGTTACAATAATGTACTGACAGCAGTTTCCTCAGCAGACTCTAAAGACTAAGATTGGCACCTTTGCAATGACAGCCCTTGTGCTTTCAAAAAGTATGGGTGTCATAGACATTTAAAGGGCTTAATGAGGAGAATAAAAACAAAAAAAATGTATTTGGACAAATGTCTCAAACTGTCCAAATATAAATCTCCTGTCTGACCACAGCATTTCATTCACCTCGCACCTGATATTTGCCAATTGAAGATAGTTGCATTCATTAACTCACCTGTGTTAATGTGTGCGTAGAAGCAGTGGGAAATGCATACAAATGTGTGTTGTGAGGCAGAAAATACAAATCTGACCTCATGTGCGCCACCTTGATGGGGCTCAGGGAGCTCTGCTCTTCATGGTTAGGGATTCATTCAACTGTAGAGAGATCCCATGATCCCCTCTGAATGTCTCTCTCTCTCTCTCTCTCTCTTCCTTCCCAACTCCCTAAGTCTCGGATCGCAGGCAGTCTTGACCTTGGCTGTCAGACACACTGCAGAGATGCCATTAAGCGACACTGAATAATGCCCTCCCTCCTCACCACCCATTCTAAAAACCCTTTAACCTTAATCAAGCTTTTAATCAATTACCTTGTCTGATTACACTCCCACCTAGCACACCTCCTGCCTCTCCCTCTCCCTCCGTCTCTCACTCCAGCGCTTGTATTCCCAGGTGGGCTGTACCCTGCAATGTCAGAAGGTGCCGGTAACGATACAGCAGTTTCCTTGAGCCCCGACCCTCTAATAGGACAAAGTTTAGTCCCCTAATTAGCCCTTAACGCTGTGTCAATTTAAATTAAGAGGTGAGCCAGTTTTAGAAAGAAAAACTAGATTGTGTGTGTGTGTGTGTGTGTGTGTGTGTGTGTGTGTGTGTGTGTGTGTGTGTGTGGAGACACTGCTCAACGCTAATCTTAATCATGAATCGGAGAGGAAAGAAGAAAAAAATCCTCACAGGAGCGACTGACGTACAGTAATTGATTGGAAATATTAAAGGTCTATTAAATGAATGGCTAGGCCTGAGCTAGTGCTACCATGTGGAGCAGTGCATTACGGCTGGCTGGGTAAAGGGCGTTGGAGGAGGGTGACGCTATATGCATACAGACAACGGTTCTGCCTCCATCGTGCCCAATATAGCCGGTGGTATGATGTCGTTTATTTGGCATCATTAATCAATTTGATCAGTTCTCTCCTGATAGGCTTGAGTTGGGCTGCATTAGACTTAAAGAGTACAAGAGTAACGTTTTCTTTTCTTTTAAACTGACTCCTTATCGTATAAAGTTTCAAGTCTTTTGCACCTCTTACCACTCCCAGCATCAACTACTGGAGGTGAGCAAAATCAACATTTCCTGCTGCCGTCAGACCTTTAGTAATTATCCTGACATAATGAAACGGGATACCATGGCTCATGGTTTGCTCTTAGCTTTAAGTTGGTAAACGCCTCTCACGGAAATTGGGGTTTGGTGCTGATTGGATGGAAGGAGTGGATGATATGGATCATTTAAATGGTACATTTAATATATAATTGCAAAAAAACAACAACTGGAAGTTCAGTTGAGAATGAGCAAGAAAAATAGATAAAAGAAGAAGTGGAAATGTTTGTTTTTGGCAGAATTAAATGCTGTCACATCACAGTAGCTCATCTGCAAAAATCCACAAATCCACTATTGCCATAAATCAGTCCTGCTGATTGATTTACAGCAACACCCACAATAGTCTAATCCAGTTATTTTCAAGCCAGGTGTACGTTCGTAGTTGCCAGAAGTAGGGGTAGCTTTATATCGATATTGCATCAATATCATGATACGAGACTAAACATCTTCTTAAATTCTAAATATAGTAATATGGCACGAGTGTTTTCCTGGTTTTAAAGGCTGCATTACAGTAAAGATGAGAGTGCAAAGCGGAAACCATCTTTCATCTTTCGTTCGATGGTTTGAACACGTTCAGGTCGTTATTTAACCCATCAGGTTTTTCCGACAGCTTACACCTGCACGAGTGTGATCCTGCCAACGTTCATTTCTTTTCCAGTGGGAAGTGGAAGGTGATACCTCACATTTAAAATCAAAGAGCATGTTGTACCTGATGCATCCTCAAAGGTTCTAGTAGCGTCAATGCTCATAACATATCTTAACACACACTGTGTTAAGATACGTGTGGATCGGTCCTATCTGTGGGAGAGGGGGACCACACTGAATAATATTCACTCCTGAGCTTTCCTGAGTTGGAAGAAGTGGAGCTTTCCTATCAGAGAGAGTGTTACGTTCTTTGTGTAACAACAGACTTCTTTTTGTGTGTCCATCTTTCGCAGCACGGTGACGTCGGCAGTGTTCACGGTGGGTGACAATGTGGTGTCAGGGAGCGACGACCGCACCGTCAAGGTGTGGGATCTGAAGAACATGAGGTCGCCTATAGCGACCATCCGCACTGACTCAGCTGTGAACAGGTAGGTGAAAGAAGAAGCAACGAGATGAGTCCACACTTCCTTTGATGTATGATCATGTGACGTGATCAAAAGCTCCAGAACTACTACTTAATCGACTTTAGGGTTAGAAAACAAACTTTGGAGCTCCAATATCTAAATTGTTTTAGTTATTGTGATGTCCACTTACTGTCGCTGAAGTATTGGTAGCTGCTCAATTGGGATCTGGAGAATAGAATGGGATCAGGACCTACTTCTGATTGAACGTGTTCCTTGATAGTAAAAACTAAATGCTGTTTTAAACTTCTAAAGAATAAAATCCTTATAAATATTTTTTGAATATGGCCAGGCTGCTCCTCACCTTTAGGGTTCATGATCAGTTAGACACCAGTATCAGCTGTTCAGCATACCGAAGGCCAAAACAGCAGATACATTTTTGTCTCCTCAATTGCTGAAAATGTCTCAATCTACAAGTCGGTAAATATCTTGAACACAGGTTCAGTCAGTGTTGACTAGAAAGTGAATTTGTGCTTAATATATGTTTTGAAATCTAATAAAATACACGATAACTCAAATGCTGACATAGTGGAGAATAAAAGTCAAGACTGAGGTTGTTCAGGTGAAGAGTTTATCTGGAAGTATTAAGACAAATGTGACCTAGATTCAAAGTGGACTTGATCTGACCTTTCAGGATAAGCGTCTCTGCCAATCAGAGGATCATTGCTCTACCACACGACAATCGACAAGTCCGACTGTTTGACATGAGCGGAGTGAGGCTGGCCAGGCTCCCGCGCAGCAACAGAATGGTAAGGAAGGGAACAAAGATGTGTGTTCGATCAATCAGCGTCGGTAAAACCTACATTTTAGACATCTGTGTGTGTCTGCAGGGTCACAGGCGGATGGTGTGTTGTACGGCGTGGAATGAAGAGAACCAGTCGTGCAACCTGTTCAGCTGTGGCTTCGACCGACAGGCCATCGGCTGGAACATCAACATCCCTGCCCTGCTGCAGGAGAAGTGATGCCACTGACCCACACACACACGCGCTCACAACAAAAACACACGGAAAAGCAGGAGACGGTACACACAGACTGTACATCTTTGGCCTCGCACATGCTTGCATGTTTAAAGTGTTTACACAGAGAAGCACTTTAGTTGTTATGGGGGGGAAAGTGACTTTTGAGGATGCAGCTATTGACAACTCAAAATTGATATGCCGCTGATGAATAACTCATTTGTTAAATGACTGATTTGTTAAATGTTCCAGCATTTTAAAGTCCAAGTGTGTGTGAGGCCAAAGAGCTGCTCTCCTGTATTTGACCCTCTCACATATTTAGCATGCGTTGTGAATCGTGAAACGCTGACTCTTTCGTTCTCAGTCTTTTCCTGTTTTTAAAGTGTAAAAGTATATACTTGACTCCACAGTCACAGGCTGCTGTTCACATCACTGTTGTTTAGTTGCTGCTGAGTGGTTGCTCTTGCATGTAGATAATCTCGGTTTGCAAATGTTACTTGACTAGATGTGAGAGAACCGTGATAAGGCCAGGAGAGTTAGTAGAATATGATATGAAGACTGTATGTGTATATATTATGTTGTGGCCGGATTAAGTGACCTGAGTTGCAGGTTTGTTGCCACTTCATGGATTAAGTGTTTTACGGTGATCTACCTTTTTAAAGGTGCGGTTTGGCAGAGATAGTGAGGTTCTGTGAAATGTTTTTATCCTTTTAGTCCGACTTGAAATATTCTTATCATGGAACAAAACATATAATGTTCAGGCCTGCCAGATTACCTGCAGTTTGTATTCAAATGTTTCAGTAACTGCTGTCGTGTCACCGATTTCAGATTTGAGTCCATGCCTTTACCTGTGTTGCTTTCAATTCACAGCCAGCCTCCATATTTCCACATTTTGTCTTCAATTTTTCAAATGTTTCTGTAACTCTGCCTTGTTCCATGTTTACAGTAGGATTTATTGTGTAAAGTGTTGCTCTACTCTGTCTCTCTGTCAGACTGCAAAGTGTCAAGAGCATAGCAATAAAAACGACTGCACTTCTGAGGTCTGTGAATGGGAAGTGTGTCATAACATTATCATAATTGAGTATTCCCTTTATGTTGCAGGTTTAGGAGTCACTACTTACTATATTAAGCATTCGTATTTCTTCAGTGTCAGTAAAATATAGATCCATCCTCTTCAGCCAACGAAGAGCCCTGTTTTGCTGTAATGTGTCGTCCCCCGTGTGAACTTTTAGGTTTACTGGTCATGTCTGTGCTTCAGTAACAGCCTGTCAATATGAATTTATAGTGTATTTGCATTGAACCCTTAGTCTTGTGTGACCTCTCTGATGTTTTGTTGTTGATGCACTCTATCCAAATTCAGAAGCAATAACCCAGCTCCTTTGTGTGTCTGGTGCTCAGAGTGAAGCCCATTTCTGTCTTGGAAATCAGTGAATATGGCTTGTAATCCAAACTGAATCTCAGTTTAAGAACTAGTAGAACTGGAATTGGGCTTGACCGAAATCCTTTACTGTTACACTCGTGCAATATCCCTAAACATGAAGTCGTGCTGTAGTTTTTGATCTTCAGGCATTTAACTTATTCTAGTGCTGTAAACCCCATGACAAGATTTGATGTGCTTGTGTGACTGGTGTAGATGTAGCTCAGTGTACGTAGTTATGCATAACTTACCCCAAAGTTAGCTTCAGACTTCACATTTTACTGCCGTTTCTACCAACAATAGTCTTAGATTTTGAGGCAGCATGAAGGTGAAAATGTAATGACGTATATTGAAATGCCTTTTGAAAATGATGCATTAGCCTCATCCACCTCAGCATCAATGCACTTTTCCAAATGCTTGTTGAATAACTAGTTGTGTTCCACTGCACTGGGCAGATAGCATTTTTATTCCTGTTTCATTTAGGGAACTCAATCTCGTGGCCACTGATATCAATGTCATTTTAATCTGCAGGTAGAAAGGCAAGTCCTATTTTCGCCCCACATTATTATGGACTGATGCATTAAATTATCGCGTGCCAGATTGTAGGGGTGGGTAAAAAGTGGATAGGCTTTGCCTCATTGTAGCGAATCATATTCCTCAAAGTTCGTTATGTGATCTACTTTGCATACTTTATTGTGATAGCTACGTGCTCTCTGACACTTTCCATTAAAATGTGTGATTTCCTTTCCCAGTCTCTCGTCTCTTTTTTCCTCTTCTTCAACAAAACCCCCCCTCAGCCTTTTATTCAGTTCAATAAGATGTATATCATTTTGAAATTACATTCATCTGGATGTAAATCTGGTAGGTTGGAATAATGAAGTCTAGTGTTAATGAAAGGGGAACCATAAGGTGTATGAATATTTGTACTCAGTGCAAACAGTACCCATTACCCATGGCTGATATGAAATTTCATATGTTTCATTTGTATAAAGATTTGTAGCTAAATAGTCTTCAGGCTTAAGGGAAGTCCACATGGCAGCTACAGCGTTGCATACACACGGCATGTGAGATGTATTTGTCACATATCTGCTTTCTACTCACTTTGATGCGAGTTAAAAATGCATGATAGGTTTTATCTTATGTTTTTTAAGATATAGTGTCAAGCAAAACTTGGTTTCTATGGGCCTTTTTCACAGCAGACATTTGGACATGTCATGTTAGGAAAATCACAGGCGTTACTAAAAACTTTAATGATGACTTTGATCTATTTGATTTTTTAAAGTATTTTCGAAAAAAAGTATGCCGAAATAAGTCATAGTATTGTATGTCGGAAAAATTATTACATCCAAGGGTTTAACTATCTCAACTGGTAGAGAGTCAGGCTGTAAACCATGTTTGGTTCTTAACCTGCATGGGTCCAAATCCCAGGCATAACCAACAATGGATATTTCTCTCTAATATCTTATATTAACTTGTAATATATGTAAAAAAAAAAGTAATAAAAAGTGAAAGTATGGTATGTCAAAAAAGTAATAATACTGTATGCCAAATATAAGGTCATCAAAATGTATAGGATAGAATGTCGAAAAAAAGTCATAAAAAGTTATAAAGGAGCATGTTAAAATATTGATAGTATAGCAAGTTGAAAAGAAGTCATACAAATTCAAAATATAGTATGTAAAAGAAGTAATAGTGTAGTATACTGAAATAACATCATAAAAAGTAAAAGTATAGAATGTCAAAAGAAAAGGTCATAACCTTTTTATATAGCAAAAAAAAGAAGTAATAAAAAGTAATAGTATAGCGTGTCAAAGGAAGCCAGTAAGTCCCTGAGGGTTTAGGGCAGGGGTGTCCAAACGTTTTTCAAAGAGGGCCAGATTTGATAATGTGAAAATGCCCAAGGGCCAACAGTCCCTGCTGACATAATTTTAAACAATATAAGTAGCCTATACATACATTGTTATTTAATCATTTTATTTTCAATGACAGCAAATAGCAATGTAACCAAATGTAAGCAGCTATAATAACTATTTTAAAGTGATTAGTGACTCATCTAAAACATTTAAAAAAGGAATAACTTCAATAGAATCATTCTATACACTGTAGCTTCTTTACATTCTATTAGAATGTAAAGAAGTTACATTCTGATACAATGTAACTTCTTTACATGCTACTAGAATGTAAAGAAGCTACAGTGTTGCCTTTTCTTTTCTTCCCACAAGAACGTAATTTTGTCAGGTTGATAAAAAAATGTCACTTTACTTCCTGACATTGTTATTTTACCACAGGGGTGTCCAAACTTCTTTCAAAGAGGGCCAGATTTGATAATGTGAAAATGCCCAAGGGCCAACAGTCGCTGCTGACATTATTTTAAACAATACAAGTAGCCTATACATACATTGTTATTTAATCATTTTATATGACAGCAAATAGCAATGTAACCAAATGTAAGCATTCATGTGTGAACACATCTCAACAACTGTTCTGCCTTTCTTTCACATCTTGAAAGTCAGATAACACAAAGAACAAGCCATCTAAAAGCTAATTACATAGAAACCGATCAATATTCTCACCTCAAGACAATCTTAAATATGATTAGTGAGGGTAATGAAAAGTTGTCTCACATTTAAGTTCAACACATGAAACAGGCTAACGAAACAAATCAAGTTGTCTCTTAGTATCTGATGATAGCTCTTCAGTGTTACGAGCCAGGCAAACATTAGCAAACTCGGTCTTCTTCTCGGGGCAATTATTTTTTCTGCTATTTTCATAACACAGTCTTTGATAAACTTTGTCATGTTTGTCATGTTTAGCAATTACCATGGCCACTTGGTAGCTTACTTTGATGATGTTTTCATGTGAAAAGGACCGCTGCTGTGAGGCCAAGTTATCTTGGAGTTGCTTCATTTTTCTAGCACGGTCGCTCTGATAGCTTGTTGTAGCATTAGCATGTTTGGTCTCGTAGTGTCTCTTTACATTATATTCCTTAAACAAGGCAACAGTCTCATGACTAATGAGGCAGACACAGTTGTTTCGGTTTTCGGTGAAAAAAATATTGCGATCTCCACCTCTCCTGGAAGCGGCGGCCCTCATTATCGACTTTCCTTTTTTTTTTACTTGCCGTAACATGACAGGTCAAGGGTCAGAGCCAATTTCAAACAGACAGTTACAGAGTGGTGCTGCCACCATGAGGTAAAAAGAGGAATTGCATGTTGAATTTGTATGATTTATTCATTCCGTTTTGACTGTGCTGGCGCCCATAAATAATGCATTTTAAGACAGAAGGTGCGGGCCATATAAAATCTGACCTCGGGCCGTGATTGGCCCGCGGGCCGGACTTTGGACATGCCTGGTTTAGGGTTTATGGCCTTAGGGGGACATTGAGATTTGGGCCAAAGTTCTTACTTGTAAACTTCATCTACCCTGACGTCAAGAAGAAGCGGCTTTCTGACGTCACACAACGGAAGCACACGTTGTGAATGGTAAACCATCAACTAAAATGCAACATAAAGTATATTTGTCTGCATTTAATCAAAGATAATACATACTATCATGTAGTAAACTTGTTCTGCGTGTAAATTGATGTCAAAATATGTTGCCAATGTTATTAGGTAGCTGGTTACGGTAAACAATCTCTGAAAGTTATCTTCTCTGCACAAAGGAAACCGGGGAAAAGTCCGACCTCCGAGTCGTCTGGAACACGACATGTTGAAATGGTGTCATCCTCAGTGTGTTATGGCTCTTAGATTTCATAGAGACGCAGCATGACACTGGGAGAGAGAATATTCTGTGGAGTTTTACCTCTCTGTCCTCGTCCATTAGATTATAGCTGGCTGGCCGTGACCAGCCACTGGAGCAAATTGTCAATTATGATGTTTATTGTCGAGCACACAGTCGACTCCATGGCCTTAGGGGGAAGGGTGGATGCTGCTGAGGAGGCATACCTCGATCCCCTCCTCTCCTCTCGCCTTCTTCCTCGCTTCATTCTTCCTCCAGGCTAATTTGGTGGCCGGTCTGTGTGACACCTGCCACCGAGCCAAATAGAGATAACCATTTCCCCACGGATTTCCCCTGGGAGAGACAGGAGGAGGGAGGGAGGGAGGGAGGCCTCTTTCATATTTTTTCTGGATGCTCCTGAGGGCCAGTGCTGGCTATGGACATGTGGAAATGGCCCAATATCAGTGCTCGTTATTTGAATTTTGTGTATTTGTAATGACAGATTTAATATTATACATTTAATGTTCCGACATCAAAATCGGACTAAACAAAAAAAACGATCAAAAAAAGGTAAAATTACAAGATTTTGTGGTTTTATTCACATATACAGTACAAACATTCACTTTTTGTTACTGAAGTGCAATTTACAGACCGTAGCAGCAATTCTTCATATACTTTAATTTACATGATAATTAGACATTTTAGGATCTCGTTCACATCTTTGTCAACATCTTTTATACATATGTACACTATTAGATACAGTATTGCCATTCAGACATGCCTTATATTTATTGTCTCTCAAAATAAATGGGTTTTTTTCGGGCTAATACAGCCATTATGAAACGTGGTGTGAAGCAATGAGGAATGCTGTTACCTCTGTCGACAAACCATGTCAACTCTGAAGTTATGGAGTGTGGGCTGACGATGACCACTCAAACAATGAAAATCTGCAACACATGTTGGTGAAAAACACACACAAAATCTCTGTTCGGATACACACAGTCAAGATTTTCACTAAATCTGATCTTAAAGTGTAAACAACGTATCAGATAATATAAGTTCCTGAAATCGTTGGTGGAAATCAACAGGGCGCCCGAAAAAGGTTCATCTGGCTACGCCTCGAACACACAGACAGGCAAGTGTTAACCTCGTCATGATGCCTCTAAAGCCTTTAGGTGAAATGAATAATGCCTTTTTTAAAAACCCGTAAAAGGGTTTTTAACATCACATCCCCTGTCAAATTGTGCACCTATTTAACAAAATGGATATATGAAAACCCATTAACCTTTTCATCCTGTGAAACAAAGTATGGCGTGTGCCTACATAAGCTAGAACCAATTCATTTAAACCAATAACATCGTGACATCCAAAGGCCCCGTTTTCTCAATCAGCGTCTTACTACGAGTAATGAGGCCTTACTTTGTTTATTTCACATGAGAGTTTTCTATCTTTGTGAAATGTCTGTATTTTATCTCACTGGTTTAAAGTGGGTGGGGCTTCATTGAGAAAAAGGTCACGTCATATTTGGCAACATTTGAATCAGAATCTGATCACAGTTGGTGGGTTGCTTGGTCTTTGTCAACACAACCACATCAGCCACACAGCCGTGATGAAGCAGGTTAGCTTGAGTTTGAGACCGTTAAACTCAATAAATAATCAGAAAGACAGGTTTTTTTCTCCGAACTTTAACTTTTGATAAATAAGTCACAAATAAGTAAAGCTACAGAGAAATATAACCAAAAATAAGATTCCGAGGGCTTCAAAACAGTCAACAATTTGGTTTGGCACTGTATCCTCACTGGAGCACTCGATGCAGCCACAACAGGGGCTCAGTAAGAGCAGGACAGCGAAACAACAACTGAAAACCACCACTAGATGTCCCTCTCATTACTTGGATCTTTACTGCTGACTGAGCTGGCGGCTGGTGTGGATCCCTCCTCTAAAATTAAAGATAATACACCAATGACAGAACAACACAGTCATGATCACAATGATCACACTTGGCTGCATTCAAGAAAAAAAAGTTTGATGTTTACATCATGAAATATGTAGAGACATAGAAAAATGTGTGAGGTACAAAGGTAAATACAGATCAGGGATGTCTGTATTTACCGTGGTGATTTTTAATCTTTAATTCATACACAACTGGTGTGTGGAAAACAGCTGTTTCAAAATAAAGTCAACCGCAGAGCTCACAGTCGGGGGGGGGGGGGGGGGGCGCGGGTTTACAAAACTTTTCGCCACCGTTACTATCTTGTTCAGGGCGGTCATAACCACAGAGAGAAAGCGCAAGTCGATCAGGTCAACAAGGCCCTGCTAATGAGTCAAGACATAAAGCCACTATGATTGGTGACAACAAGCTTCCATTCAGGTCTACGGAAACCGGCTCCAGCGGGCTGAAACCTGAGGTCAGCCAGGTCACAAGACAGAAAGAGAAAGGAAATCAAATTTGTATGAAAGGGAGGGGGGAAATAGAGAAAAACACTCCCCTTCCTCCATCATCACCTCCACCTGGACTTAGGCAAGCAGTAATGGGTTTATGCGTTTATGCACCTCAGTTCTTCTCTTTCTCTCCCCGCATTGGGTTGAGGTTGGGGGGAAAAAAAGAGGGTGTATTAACCTGTAGTCGTGTCGTGTTAACCTCCACCGCGCTTGAAAGGCAGGGGTGGGGGGATGTAGGGGCGGGGGGAGACGCAAGCGAAGAAGAGAGAGTGACAAAGAGGACGTGAGGGGAAATAGGTAGAGGACTGAAGAAAATGTAAAGGGGGCAAGGAGGGAGAGATGGAGACAAAAGGAGGAAGAAGTCAGGAGTCAAAGGGTGAGTCAGAGATGGAGGACAAAGATAGAGATGAGAGAGGGAAGGTGAGGCGGGCTGAATGCAATGGTGTGTCCCTCTCTTTTTCTCACTCTTCCCTTCCTCTATCACCCGTCACCCTGACAGGGCCGGTAATTGGACGTGGACCTCTTTCTCTCGCGCGCGCTTTTTTCCCTTTCTCTGTCTCTCTCTCCCCCATGGCTCGGCTCCTCAGCGGGAGCCTTGGGGCCTGGAAATAGCTGATGACAAGATAGCGGCTGCCTTTCATTCTGCTCAAGGTTACCCCACCCTTCCTTGACAGCCGAAGAGGGGGTATTTAGGTGTGTGTTTGCTTAAACGTGTGTGTTTGTGCGTTTGAAGAAGGGCAAGAAAAAGAAAGGGTCCATCTTTTTATGTCCGTTTTCCTTTCAGCCCGTCCTGCTGACCTTCCTCTTGTCGTGTTTCTGTCGGGTGGATGGGCGGCACATCCAGGATGACACACACAAGCGCGGGCGCGCGCACACACACACACACACACACACACACAGTGGTGATGATAGCCTTGACTTTAGAGGTTACACTGGTAAACTTCCAGGTATGAAGGTGTGAAGCAGGATGTTGGTAAAGAGCATCTTACCCTAAAAAAATAAAGGTTAAACACACACACACACACACACACACACACACACACACACACACACACACACACACACACACACACACACACACACACACACACACACACACACACACACACACACACACACTCTCTCTCTCTTCCTTAGACCGACAGCAGGAACTGTTCCTGCTCTGGCGGTTTCTTGACCCAGGTCCCGAGGCCCGTTTCCTGCAGAGATCTGAACCACTGCTGCTTCACTGTCTGGTAAGGACGTGCCGCCATCTTGGCGTCGCAGTACATGAGCTGGCAGTCCGCCGAGCTGAAGACGTGGATCCCCGACTGAAGAGGGCAAGCGAGCAAAGGGAGAAAGAGAAGAGGAGAGATGGACAGAGAGGGGGAGAGAGAAAGAGAAGAGGAGAGACAGACAGAGAGGGGGAGAGAGGAAGACAGCAATTGGGAGTCAGATAAAAACCACACAGAGACGGACATCAAGATAGATAGAAAGGGAAAAGAAATAGAGGGGTATAAAGTCGGGGCAGAGAGGCTAAAGGTTTCACAGAGGGGGGAGAGACAAGAAGAAGAGCGAGCAAAACAAAACGAATGAGCCGGCACAAATGCATTTGGGTGGGGTTGGGAGGTGGTGGGGTGGTGGGGGGGCTTCAACAGCTGTGTAATCTCCCCATTTAAATTTCACAAGCAATTGAACATTCTCTGTGCT
Source organism: Anarhichas minor (assembly GCF_050575085.1). NCBI lineage: Eukaryota > Metazoa > Chordata > Actinopteri > Perciformes > Anarhichadidae > Anarhichas > Anarhichas minor. The sequence continues at coordinate 2,074,989 of NW_027466496.1, read as the reverse complement.
TTTTGTGCATTCCTATTGTCGTGAGGGGAAACAATGAAGATCCGCGGAGAGACAAGTGGGGGGAGAGAGAGAGAGAGAGAGAGAGAGCGAAAGAGAGAGAGAGAGAGAGAGAGAGAGAGAGAGAGCGAGAGAGAGAGAGAGAGAGCGAGAGAGAGAGAGAGAGAGAGAGCAAAAGTTTCTTTTGGAGATTAGTGCGACTGCTCTTCCGTGGCCCTTATATACTGCGCGCAGGGAGCACTTAGGGTGGGGGCCTCCTCGAGTGCTTCTCCAAATAATTATGGTTTCATAGTCATTATGCTTTAACGGCCGCCATTTGGCGATGCAGGCACTGTCTGTTGCATAAAGTTTCGGGATGGAAATGAAAGTGCAGCGGGTCTGTGTGCTGACGCTAAAGATCCGAGCTGCCAGTTTCTGATAAGCCGCGTAGAGAGCAGATGTTGGCGGGGCCGACACATCTATCCACGGCGGAGAGGAAATTCCACACGTTCTCCGCAGAGCGCTCACCTGCAGCCACAGCAGCGCTGTGACTCTGATGTTAATACATGTGTCTGTGCTCTTTTGTTGGCATGCATACCTGCAGTTACCGTCTCTGCATTACTGTGTGTATGTGCTTGCCTGTGCTTGCCTGTGCTTGCCTGTGATTCCTGATGGCACATTGTTTTTCGACGACAACTGAGTAATGCTCCTCTTGCTCTCCAGCAGAGGAGCATTTACGTGAAAGAGCAAGTGGAGCAGAGTGGTGACACAGACATTTATTCATATGAAAATGTGACTATTGTTCCGACTCAGATTAATTAAATAGTACATCATAATATTTTTTTTTTCTCAGCGAGTAAAAGATACACTGTGGAAGGTGGTTTTTAATTAACATTTAAATTAGTAGGACATTTTCACAGCAGATATTTCAACAAGTCATAACAAGCAAAGTGTAATTAATAATATTTAATAATGGCTGTATTCCGTTGGGTTGTGTCAGTGCCCTTTGTATTGTGCATGCCGGTATCCTTAAATGGAAAAGAGCTCTCATTAATGTCACACCTGTGCTTTATCGACCAGAACGCAAAAGTCAAAATGTCTGCTGAGAAAAAAAAGCCCATAGCGGGAGAGGAGCCACTGCTTTTGTCAATATTTTGACCACTGGAAAGCCTCATTTCTTGTAATGTCGTCGTCAATGTACATACAATATAGAAAGAACAGGAATAACGTGGATCATTTAATCTAACTGTGTTATGGCCATCGTTTTTCATTATCTCAGCTTTGTTTTTGAGACATATCCGTAGTTTAGGAGTTAACCAACATCTCTGATTGGTGCCCTGCCTGCAACCTTTGTCGCCCTCATTTCATCTCTAAACTTTCCACTTTCTATTAGTAAAGACAAAAACAACCCTCCTCCCCCCAAAAAACAAATCAAACAACTTTGTTTGTGAGAAATCTTGTAAGTGTGGTCTAGCAGATACTACGATAAATACTACGATACCCATGACCCATCACATTGTCCATGTATTTCACAAGAGCCTAGAATATAATTAAGCCCCTGATCTTAAAGGAAGCATGCCTCTCACATATTCTCTCTCTCCCCATTGACACATTTAGCTAAACCCAAGCTGCCCCGACGTTACCTTGCCTGTGGATGCCCTCACCTTGCGGTAAAGTCTGTTCCAGCGGGTGAAGAGGGCGTGTTTGCAGAGACGAGAGGGTGTCCCTGAGTCCCGTCTCCGTCCCGTTGCTGTGTTGACCACCTCCAACTGTGCATCACCCAGCGTCCAGTTGACACTCACACACGAGGCCTTCCCCGGCTGCTGATCAGTGCTCAGCCCTACAGAGACGACAGCACAGGGGGAGGGAGACTGATTTAAGACTGGTGACTGGTTTAATCTCCGTAACGTTCAAGGTATTCCCCAATAGCTGCTCCAAATTACATTAAATCTGTAAAACAAAACACTTCTTAAGAGTGTTTCAAAATGTAATGCACATATGAGTAAAACAAGTGTGGAAATTAGCAATTTATTTTCTGTCAAACCTCCACTTTGTTGTGTCGTTTAACCTTCCATCACCCTTCCCTCAGTCTCTCCCTGAGGCTAAGGTCCAGACATCAAGTTTTGCCGCACTGCAAAAAGCCAAGTCAACCTGGGCCTGAAACATCATGGCTGTTTATACGAAGCTTTCATTTACCCTCAGAGAGAGGGGGAGAGAGGTGGGAGAGAGGGGGGAGCGAGGTGGGAGCGGGACGGGCTCTTGAGCATATAAGAAACATGTTCCTGCCTTTGTGTGAATGCTTGTCGGCTCTTGAGTCCCAGCAGTTAAGCGTTTGAGTGTTACCAGCTATGTACGCCATAAACATTAACTCCAGTCAAAAAGACGAAGCCTCCCATACACTGGACTGTCTGTCTCTCTGTCCCGCCCTCTTTCTCTCTCTCTCTGAAATAATTAGCCCCGCTAGCAAAGCACACAAAGCGCTCAGTCGAGGAAGGAGAAAGAGAGACAGAGGTAGAGGGAAAGTGGAGGTGACTGTCACATTGGGTTCCACATATAGAATTAGCTGTCTGCATGGAAAGCACAGGTGTTGGCAGAGGTGCGGTGCCTATGGTGGGGTATGTCCATATTTAGCAAGAGAGCGGGATCTTTTCATCTAACTCTTGGCCAGCAAATAAGCGTTTTTCCCAAAATGTCGTACTATTTAATAATATCAATGAAAAGAAATGACGAGTGCAAATTGCTCATCTGTTTGCCAGGGTAGGTTAGGTAGATAACAGCTGAGTGAACATCTGCTTGAACACCATATCCACTCTAAATCTGTAAAGCTGTCTTCAGAAAGGAATCGCTGTCTTGAATTTTATCTCGCCTTCCAACCCAGATATTTATTATATCATTATATCTGAAAGGTACCTTCGCAGAAAATCAGCAGACAGATTCTGTGCGACGGGTGAACAACAGTTGCCTCTGATCTCACCGTCTGACAGACAGCTTGTTATAGTACAATACCTGATGTACAATATCACAATACATGCCTGCAGATCATCTCCCTCCTCGCCACGCTCATTTTCCTGTCTTCACTCTTCCATTCACCAATCTCAGCTCTTCTTTTCTGTAGCTCCTTGGAGTTGGAATGAATTACCTGCCACAGTAACAATCCTCCAAGTCTCTTATTACCCATCTCTTCTCTCTTGTGGAGACGCACCTCTTTGAACAAAAGACCCCCCTATCCATCCGGCCTTTTCCCTTTCTCCCGCTCCATTCATGGCTCATTTCATCCCTTCAATGGACTTCACTCCTCTGTTTCTGTAATAGCCAATTTGATTTTTTCCCTCAATGAAGACTTGATCAATTTCTCTTCTGAGAAGTGTTTGACGGACATGAAAGAGGCAGAATTAGAGCCTGTGGTTATGGGATTCATAACTGTACAGTACACGTGGCCGTCGCGGCTTTATATGTGAGGATTCTGTAGAGCCACAATACAGCACCGCCTGTGTGTTTTTTCAGTAACGAGTAGTATAAGGAGTAGTATAAACCGCTGGTGGACGACCTGTATTCACGTTTCTTGTGTCTGCTGTTGTCGGGGTTCTTCTTATCCCGAAACGCCAAAGCCCTGCCACAGATTCTGTTCACGCTGCGGTGGAAGTGAACAGCAGGACGAGAGTGAAGGACAAGTCAGCCCGTCGATGTGTTTGGCCCTCGGGGTTCAGGTGTAGCTGCTTTGTCTGAGTGTGATAAGACCGGGCCCTGCGATCCCTGGGAATTTCCTCCGGGGGTGTTTCTTTTAAATAACCCTGGACACACAATAGCCGGGGAGCTCATCAGAGCCAATGAAAGGACGGAGGAGGAGATGAGAGGTGGTGGTGGGGGGGGGGGGGGGGGGGGGGTAAGGTACGCACACAGACATCTGAATGCAACCGAAGAGCTCTTTTTCTTTATTCCCATCCTGCCTTGCTGTCTCCCTCTCTTCCCCTCAGCATGTCTCTCTCGCTCTGTCCGAGCTCCCTTCAGATTGAATGGCTGTCTGATAAGGGCTGTGATTACATTGATTTGGTGTAGGGTCCATCGTTCCTCCTCTCCCCCCTTTCCTTCGCCCTTCTACCCTTCAATAGACCGTAGCAACTCTAGGTACTGCAGGTGCAGTTTGCGATGTGCGTACAGACAGAAAGCCTCATTGTGAGGCGTGTTAGAGGGGAGGGCAGGGCATTTTCAGGAGGAGGCCACCTCTGTTTTGAGTGAAGAAGAGCCTCAAGAAATATGTAAAGGACATTCTGCAGCATCATTCTTGAATGAAAATAAGCGATATAATCATTAAAAAAATGATGTACAGTACTTACTACATGGCTTATTATAGTTAGAAGGAATAAGGTAATACTATAAGTATGATTGATGAACAAATGGATCTTTACCTGAGCACAATTCTCCAAATATTAACTGCAGCTCATAATATCCAAAACCTAAAAACTCCATTCCAGACAACTCAGATGACTCCATTCAAAAAGCTATTGAACAAATCATGAGAAATGCTCGCCAAGGCCGTGGTCGGAAGATTCAATGATAAATTTGTCCTATCATCACCAGAGGACAATTCAGTACATTTATCAAACTTGATGAGGATAGGCCTCACAAAATATTCATCCTCATGGCACACTATTACCCAGAGCGCAGCCCCGCAATGCAAAGAGCTCCTATGCCCTTCAAGAAGCTGATAAAAGTATGGTAGGTATGGAGAATGTATCAGACGCTGGGGACTCAAAATAAATGGAGAGGACGGGAGGAAAGGCAACACAAGGCATCATGTTATCTCATTTAGTTCTTTCTCTTATTTTGCACCTCCATTTAACTAATGAGCTCAGTACTGCTTAATATATGTGCTCTCATGTTCTTGTGTATGTCATATAGCCTCGTGAAGGTTGCTGCACGGGTCCATTGCGTTGGCACGACACTGCATGATAGATAAATGAAATAGGCCTGAATAAAATGTGCTAATTTTCTAATATGCTAGATGGATTTGCTGCCAGCTCCTGAGGTACATACAGTGGTAGAGAGTTGTTGATTTACGTGTTTGTGGCCCATCAAAGATATTCATTAAAAAAACTAATTACATTAAATTGATAGGAGAGGCTCCGCCCTAAGAGAGCAAAACCAGAATATATATATATATATATATATATATATATATACACACACAGACATATGTTCTCATTAGAAATCCCTAGAAACAAAATGTGCCCTACATCTTTGTGCGTCTCTGTCGCTCAGCCACTCCGGCTGGCCTAGATCTGAAGTGATGGCTGATGCAGTTTCTACAAGTTGGGTGTCATTCAGATCCTCATCCAGCATTCATCTTCGCTACAAACGAACGCCTCGGGTCTCAGTGGAGCCCTGGAGGCAGACGTGCCAGACAACTTCATAGCTGTTGCTTGTCTGGCTGGCACAATGTAACTGTAGAGAAGCAGGGGTACACGAGTTTGTCAAGCGCGTACGTGTGTGTGTGTGTGTGTGTGTGTGTGTGTGTGTGTGGTGGGGGGGGGGGGGGGGGGTCGATCTGTTGTGATTGATTATATAAATTATTATGTCCCCATCTGAAAATACAAAAATGCTGTTATTTTACTGTTTAAATGCAGGGTAGACGATAGAAAGCACAGTCTGTCATTTAGTAGGAGTATATGAAAGACTAGGAAAATAAAAAACTTTTACTCGACCACTTGAGAGCCGAAACAAAATCATCATTTAACCTGTGAATTCCTGGTGAAGTGTGTTTAAATACTGTTTTTCATCTAACTTGGTAGACAGGAATAACAGTAAAGTGAATATTGGACTTGCATTCATCAGGTGGACACAGACAGGAGTCCTCATGAACGATAATGTTGCTCCGTATCGGCTGGATATGTAAATAGGCGACTGTTTAAAAAGTGATCGTATATCAATGCTTGTTCACAGCTTGTTTCTGCTGCCCCCAAGTATCCAAACATATTCAAAAAGAAAAAATGTAATTGACCAAATAAGGGGAAAATTGTTGTTTTTTTGGTTCAACACAGCATATAATTTGACTTCAGATATGAAATTGCATCTCGTATTCAGATCTACTGCACTGCCTTTTTAAAATATCAAAACGGGTAGTATAAAATCACTACTCAAATCAACTGCTGTATCACTTTTGAGACCAACCATGGTCTACTGCAGCAGGGTCACGTGGGAAATCTGGGGATCACTTAACAGTGCAGGCAGAAATAACGTCATTTCAGAGGAATTGCGGTGATCAGTAGATATGCTCAAAGAAGTCAAGTCAATTTGTTCAGGTCTTTTACAAAGTTTAACACGTTTTTTGTGTGAATTTTGACATGCAAATTTGCACAATTTCACCATCTTGACGGCTCAGAAACCACTCCGAAACTGAGACCAAAAACCTACATCTTTTCTATATTGAAAAGATGCATTTCTAAATGGAATTTGACTAAATCACACTGAGACGAGTCTGACGGTCTGTGTTGTGGTCGTACCGCTGAGCAGGGGCTGGTTGCGTTTGTGCGTGGCGGGCAGCGGCCCGAGGCGCTCCTGCCGCTGGTTCAGGACTCTGCCGAGATAGCCCGTGTGGCGCAAGCTGCCGACGGTCACGCTATGCAGGTACACCGGCTCCACAAAGTGGCTCAGCAACGCCCCCTGCAGGCCCAGGATGTTCCATCTGAGGGGAGGGAGCAAAGAGAGGAAGTCAGGGAGAGAGAGCGGTGTGATGGTTTGAAAAGTAGATGAGAAAGGAAGGGTGAGAGAGGAGGGTGTCGAGGAAATAATATAGGAAAGAAGGAGGGAAGGCAACAGTTGGGGGGGGGGGGGGGGGGGAATACGTGGGAAGAGAGATAGAATCAGGGCAGGAAAGGAGGAGAGATGGGTAGAGAGAGGAAGGGTAAAAAGAGAGAGATAGAGAGAGACATGTGAGAGCTTAAATGACAGGTAGAGACAATTTGATCATTATCTTGATGTGGGACGTGATGAATAACAGCTGCTGGACCGACAACACACACACATACACACACACACACACACACATACACACAATCTGACGGACCCACTCGTCCTCCTCTCCCACTTTCCCTGGTTCAGCGGCACAAACCATCACCGCCACCTACAACAACACAGCCAAAGGTCAGTCCATCAGCATTCACCACATGGAACAACACATTACCATGTGTGCATTCATCAGTGCCATCGAGGTTAATGCACTGCACGGGGCTGCAGGCAAGCTTCCGTCGATTGCTCAACGCGAGGAGGGGCAATCGCCTCCGGATTTGTTTAGGGGGATCCACGTGTGACACAAAATCACTGCAGGGCTAATCCTGCCAGGCGCACCGACGCCCGATACTGTAGCCAGCTGGTCATGTGCCACCTACTGCTGAAGCCCACTCTACAGTATTTAACCAGCAGATGCTAATTTATGGATGGAAAATGATAATTACCTTGTTTATTATCATTCCTGCCCTTCATGGAGAGAGAGAGAGAAAGCCTGCTGTGTGCCTGAGCTGTTCACTGGACTAATGAACTTATGCGAGCCACAATCAAAGGCTCCACATTATGCCACTCATTTTAAGATCATTGTTCTTTTTGTTAATCAATGTCTCTTTATCACGGATGCAATTACAGCGGCTCCTTGTTTTCTCGCCGACTTAATAATCACTCATTACGGCTTCGCTTCGCTTCCCGAGCAGTCAATCAACATCAACGGCTTTCTGGGAATCACCGAACCTGCTGCCGCCGCTTTACCTGCAATCTGTCGGCGAGATCTGTCCTTCCCTCTCAAACAGAGAGGAGGAGCTTTGTTTCAAAAAAGCACACGTGCTCACATGCCAACCCAGTGCTCCACCGAAATAGAAATAGTTTAGCCTGAAATATTAATTTACCCAGAAAGCGACACCGTGAATCAGAAACATCTTCTAATCTCATGCAAGAAAAGACAGCCATCTGGCTTGGGTGTGTGCATTTAAAGAGAGGAGTGGGGAGAGACCTCTTCTCTCTCTCTCTGTCTCTCTCTCTCTCCGTCTCTCCACATCTATCCTTTCTTCCCTCCCCCAGTAAACGCAGACCATTAAAGTAATGTTCATCTGCATAAAACTGCAGTGGAATGGAGAACATCATCGTTATATGAAAGCCATTTAGGCCCCTCAATTAAATCCAGCTGTGGACTTCAAATCAAATATTAGCAAAGGCGCCTTCGTAGGGCCTGGCTTAAGAAAACACACCGGTGAATCAATGATGGGGTGAGACATTGCCCATTATCAAAAAATGTTTACGATAAGAGCAAAGATCCTAAAATCCCTTATGGTCAAGGCTGAACTAACTATAATTATGTGCAGGAACTGAAGGAAGAGTGGAAATAAAAAAGTAATGGGAGGCTGCAAAATGAGTGTGACAGAGGACAAGAAGAGTATCCAGGGGATCACTATAAGACTGCAGCAGAGTGTGTGTGTGTGTGTGTTGAGTCTTCCGTCCTAAGCTCCTCTCAGTTCCACCCTCCACCCTGACCTTGATAAACTGGCCCTTGGTGACCCACTCACTTTAACGACGGCCACCCATCATTTACAGCGATATAACCCCCCCCCCCCCAAAAAAAACGGAAAGAGGAGGCGGAGCAAAGAGAGCGCGTCTGCCGTCCGGCCTGGCTCGATGGAGGGGTGGGGGGGTGGTGTAAGGGAAGAAGAGCAGGGTGTCCCTTCCCTTCTCCCCCCCCCGTCACTCTATTTTTTGTAAAGTAATTGCTTTCACCCCTGTTGGTGACCTGGGTAGATTTAATCACACCATCTTCAGCCCTGGCCAACTGAATCAAATTGGTCGAATTAACAGCGGCTCCACAGGAGAAGGGTTCACCTCTCCCTCCCCCTCCGTGTGTGTGTTGGTGCCGGTCCTTTCACACACACAACAGTGGCTCAGCTGTAGTCCTGCATGCCTCAGTTGGCACAGTGCGGTGCTTGCTAAGCTAAATTCATGGGTTCAGTTCCTGTCGAGGCCCAGTCCTGGCAGAGAAACTGAGACTATATTAAAAATCGATTTCAGTTATGTTACAAAATGCAACATCAAGGGTGGGAGTAAAGACTTACTATTGTTGAGTACCTTCACTGTGTGCTGAGTCATTTTTTTTTTTTTAGCTATGCTGGCTCTAAGGATGCAATGTTGGTCTGTCGGTTGGTTGGCTGTCCACCACTTTGGTCCAAATTGAAATATTTAAATAATTCATGGTTCTATGGACTATCATCAGGTCAAAATTGTCCAGTACTTAGGTTTATTGAAAAAAATAAAATAAAAAAATAATGACATTCCCAGCAGCCTCAGCTTTATTTTGTATGTAATGTGAATTGGCAAACGTTAGAATGCTAACATACTAAACTAAGACGGTGACCGTGGTAGAGATCGAAGGGGCCCTTGGTTTTTAGAGCGAGGTGTCGCAGTTGTTAAATCCAAACGTGTGTGTGTGTGTGTGTGTGTAGATGTCTCCCTCTCCCTGTAAAGATGCTCCGGTGTGTACACATTGATGCCTTTACTCCTAACACGAGGACAGTGTGAAAACGGAGGCGGCAGAGCTGTCCTGATTTAGCGTTGCCGTCTGTCCTGTGCAGGCTTGCCAACATGCGGACGACACAATAACAATCTAAGAACATAAACAGGCTCCATTGCAGTTTTGTTTCTCTCTCTCTCTCTCTCTCTCTCTCTCTCTCTCTCTCTCGCTCTCTTTCTGTTACACTGACACTGCACTGGAATAATGAAAATATTTCTAAACCAACCTGCTAGCAATTGTGAAAGTGCCATATAGCAACCGTGTCCTGACAATTAGACATGTACCAAGGCCGGTTCCAGGCATGCCCCATGTGCCCTGGGTCACAAATTTCATTTTCGGCTGCCGGCCAAACAGCTGGCTACCAGGGGTTACGTAACCTTTGATTGGTGGCAACATTAGTCAACTATAACTGATCACCCTATCAAACGTTAGACGAGCTTTGGGACTGATATGTTGATAAATCCCCAGCCTGAGAAGTGCTGCGTCAGAGCGCTGTGCCGTTACACATGGCCGTTCACCGTGTTTTCCTTCATTAAATCTCCTAAAAAAACACCAGCTGCTCCAGTATTTCCATGCAGACCTCTCAACACATCAGAATGGTCGGTAATAACTAGATATGATGCTTTTTTATGAAGGAGTTACCAGGTTACCAGGGCTTATCATAGCCTCTTTTCCAACTTTCTTTTTTAGCAAAAGTAGCGTCTCATGTTTTAGGGGCGGGGTAAAGCCTTCCTCGCTAAGTTGGCGTTATTCTATTTAACCGTGATTGGCACTGCTGTTTCAGAGCAATGGGATCAGTGATGTGAGCATTTAGGTGAGGAGTATATCAACAGATAAGACAAAAGGGTGAGAAAAGATACCACCCAAAATCTACAGACTGTGTGAGCCAACAGCCATAAGAAGCCTAATTCTAGTTTCAGTATTTCACCACATGTTAACGATCAGGTGGGCAAACTCATTAAAATATGCAATAATACAGATCAGTGTACAATGTGCCAGATGGCAAATTTGGACTTTAACGGCCACATTTTTTTTCAGCGGGAAGGTGGGAATCATACCAACAGACCCCAAGCAGGCTACTCCATATCCTTGTGCTTACTGCACACAGCCTACCTGTACTCGTTAGAAGATAGCTTTAGATAAAAAGATAAAAGAATGTGCTTTAGAAGTTACAGGCCTTAATAACCTAATAACTACATCTTCATCTTGAGCCTGTCATGTACCTGGTAAAGCCTGAATTAATAAATAAATAGCCCACAGTGGGTTAAGAGTTGTGTGACTAATATCTTCGCTAGAGGAGAGTCAGCCCGAAAGACGCGGATATTTAAACAATGTGTGGAGATTAAAACAATGACGCGGTACGTAATACACTAATTCATTAGAACGGGATTACCTGTTCAAGTTACTTATGGGAAATCAATACTCACCACCCGGACGACAAAGGACTTCATACACAAACATGCACCTACATACACAGACGCGCTACGGTAAATATCACAGACAAACCTCTACCTGGCTCCTGAAGCAGGTATGAAGTGCTTTATTTCAACAGGGATCAGGGATTCTCGTAAGGAAGCTAATCTCCTCATAAAGCTAACCCCTCAATCAATCCTTTTACCTTTCTTTTCTCACATAGGCCGGAGACCCTCCTGGGCGAGAGGATGTGTTGATCACATGGTTTGTGACTTCTACAATGAAATCAACACAATCTCTGCACTGATAACTGCAATGCGCAAATGAGAAAAATATATTGAATGAATTTGGCTCCAGTGTTGTTTTCTTTGCATTAAGACAAATTGAGTCAAAATTGCAAATACAGCGCAAAGTAGCATCTTTTATGTCGTCCAATATTAAACCTGCATAATCACAACAAAAGACGGTAAGGACAGCATTTTATCTGACAAAAAAAACTAATTTCCAGATTTCCAGTTTAAACTCGCCAAGAGAGGCCAGGCTCTTTCAGGTATAAATCAGTTTGTAGGATGTTCAGTGTGACAGCAGCACAGACAGGTGCTTCTGTCCAATTTACTTTTGACCCACTTGACAGACAAACAAATACAACACGTGAAATGAGGCAGAATATAAAGGGAGAGTTTTGATTTAGATCATAAAGAATGACAAAAAGATGACAAAAAATGCAACCTGACACGTTTTAAACCCGGAGGTAACATCTGAGAGCACTGACCTGGTGATCTTGTCGGTGCAGGACATGGTGATGAGCTGCTCGCCCTGTAAGACGCCGTCCCACGTCTGGACGGGCCCCCGACCTCGCACCGGCACCGTCCCCTCGCCTGACTCGATTTTGGTCCGCAGGTGGCCGCGGTGCTTTCTCATGAGGTGTCTGCTGCTGTGTACTGCACAACACAACACATACAGCCACAGCCTGAGCTTCATCAGTCTACATTATGTCATTTCTTATTACACGGCTACACTGGAAACCCAATCTAATTAGCTGTTAATGAAGTCTGTTATTTCTAAATAACACAAAGCAGTTCCAGATCTAATCACATCAATACGCGGCAAAGATTCATTTTGTAGACTTCTAATCAAATTTACCAAAAATGCACCGGGCCACAAGGACACCAGGTGAACTCAAGTGGAAACAGTCAACATTTGTCCAGCATTGCTTTTTATATATTTTAGAAAATAATCCATTATATAGCACACATTAGCTCTTAAGTGTTACATTCTCCGTATAATTAGGGATGTTCTCCGGGACTAATTATTGGTGTTGATGTGTAACTAGCTCCATGTAATTAGAAAAAGAAATAAACGTTCATCAAATATTATGCTAAGCTGATAAACAATAAGACACTACTGTTATGTATTTGAATAAGATGACGGGTACAGTTTTCCAGAGAAAGGACAAACATTGCAATTCCTTTCAAAGCAAAAGTTTAAATGAGGTTAACAGCTTCATTTGGGGAATTAAATGTATTATCTTGGGACCGTTGACTGCCTAATTGTTAATGAAGTGAGCGTTTGACTGGATTGTTGCTGGATGTACGGAGCAGCCTGCGGTTTGGAAGGAAGGAGAAGGAACCGTTTTACTGGATAAAGCAGCTTTGATGAACTTGGGACACTTTATATTACGATATATATATATTATGACGGAGTATTGTATGAATAACCGACAATGCAACCACGCTAGTCAGAGCACAGTCCCTTGATCTGTGTAAACCACTTTCACGTGGTGTGTGCAAGGCAGCATGACCTCTACGAGCAGTAATATTGTTAATTAAAGTATACGATATTCGTAAATAGTCTGCATAGTATCAGAAGAAGAAACTCCACACGTTCAGGAAGAAGGAAACATTCACATATATCTTATAGATATTGTATTTCTTGCTTTCAGTACAAATTACAATATGTATATCTCCCATAAGGTGACAAAGTGTACATAAATAATCACGTTTTTTGTTTTAATAACCTCTTACTTCTCGAGGCTTAAACTCTCCTTCCTTCTCTCTTCCTGCACGGCTGTTGCTTCGGCTGATGTGACAGCAGCTAAAAATTAAGCCCCGACTTCCAGCTCAGAAATGTTTAAGAACAGTCAGGAAAAGGTACTTAGTAATTTCCTAATCTCTGAGAGCGCACTGCAGAACATTTAAGAGGTTTAATGACCACAAACGTCAAGTTCAAAGGCTTCTCCGGTGACAGCATCAGCATTTCCCTCCTCACTGGTGTCATGAAAATCTCACCATGCGCTGCACTGTAGTGTATATTCATAGAGCTGAATAGCAGCTTCAGTCTGTGATGAAAGGGTGGGGGGGAAATATATACATTCCACTGATGGAAACGGCAGTCCAGATTACATTTCTGAACTCGTAGGCCACCAGAAAAAAACGCTGGGCAAACCATCTAAATGAATATGCAATTTATTTTCAGTGGGTAAGCAATAAAATGTCATCTAGTCAGCACAGCGTGGCTGAAAGGGGCCAAAGACGGGATGTGACATGAAAAGGATGCCAGCTTCTTGAGAGTGTCTGGAGGAAGAAAAAAGCAGGGCAGTGGCTTTCATAATAATCTGCCAGAGAAAATGATCTCTTTATGAAGCTGAGGGACTGACTCATGAGTGATAGTAGAGATAATGGCAGCGATTACACTACAGAGAAGTGTTATTTTGATCTCTTTTGGGCATTGTCAACCTATGTTTTGAAAAAAAGAAGCTGGTGTCTTACAGTCAGTGGAGATTTCATAGGGCGAGTTGAGCCTCCCGTCCCCACACGGCGAGGTGCTGATGTACATGTGGAAATGGACGTTGTCTCTCAACCTGTAGCCGCACTCCTTGTGCCGCACAAATATCGACTCCTCCCAGTCCTCCGGCCTTTTACTGAAAGAGAAAAGGAACCAAAAAAAAACACAACAACACGGAGACTGATGAGAAAAGGTAGCACCATTCATCACAGCATCGAAATAGATTTCCACTTTTTGTTTCCAATGATGAAGTGTGGCGGGGATGAAGAGAGAGACGGACACTGGCCCGCTCTCTGACCACAGTCCATTCTCCTGCTGTCACACCAGACTCCTGGATATTACTCAGGCTGTCCACATGTCTCAGGGGAAAGAGGGAGCGCGAGTTTAACCTGCACGTCTTAACGCATGCTTTGTATTGGAGACGTGAAAGTGACACCATGAAGGTCAACAAAAGAACTGGCTGGGTTAAAATAATGGCTGAATATCAAAATTCGAATTCAAAATATCAAATTCAAAATATCAAATTCAAGAAAACGTTACAGCTGACGTCTGAAAACTATATAAATATTAGGGATTTTTTTAATACAGCTTATCCAGAAGTTTAGAAAAGTTATTTTCCATCCATTAACAATAAACTGAATACCTGCATTATGGCCGACAAGGACACATATAATCTAACTTTAAAATCTGGGTCATTGTTTCTGCTGTGAGCAGGAATAAGGATTTCATCACTCTCTCACACACACACACACACACACACACACACACGGTATACCTAAACTATGCATCACAATGCAAAGCACGGCTGCACTCTTTATATAACCTCTCCTCCGTCTCCGATGTCCTTTCACTGAACGTAAATATGGCAGTTGTGGCATTTTGTTTGGTCATTTCATTATGAGTTATCTTCCCCATTAGCCATTTTACTCAGCTGCAAAGTCTCTGTACCTGCCACCCAGCATTGTGCTACAACAAAAAAAAGTCGGTGCTGTGTATGCAAATATGACATTCAACGATCTAGACTTGGAGCCACTAATCTGATGAATCAGCCTTGCCATCGAGTTCCTTCGGGAGCTCAAAAACATAATATATGCTGATGTACTGGAGGAATTCAGGAGTCGAAACTCATCAAGGCCGTCTCTTGATACTGGTTCAAACCTTGGTGAGCTTGTGTGCACCAGAGCACACAATGTAGGTACATATAAAAAAAAAAAAGTGCTAAAAACAAATAGGCCGTTGAGACCCTGAGCTGAACCAGTTGAGTGTGTGATAGCACGCTTGGTTACGTGGAGAGAACAGCCACCATATAGCTCGTTGGTTATTGAAAAATCTCTGGTGAGACAAAGCAGTGCTGTTTCCATGGAGCTTATTATACAGGAGAGAGCTTTCTTTGGCGCCGCACTGAAGCAGAAGGTCACAAACAAATAAGATATTTAATGCTGTTAAGCACAGTGTAATGCAAAATGTAATGAACTGCATGTTAAAATACTTGGAGGCACCTTGGAAACCATCGGTGTATGAAGCACCGATGCTGACAGCGGATATCGGGTTAGAGCCGATCAAATCAATTCTATGCTTATATACTGTATATATCATATACTGGAATTTTAATTCCTGTTTATGTTTTTGACCAGCATTAAAGAGGTTCACACTTGAATGGTAATTCCTGAACGGTTAATGCTAAAACATTGCATTACATTGTCACAAGTAGAGTGGAGTCTAAAGGTAATTTAACTGGCCCAGTGATGTCTGTGAATCCGCAATATCGATCTACAATTTGCTAAAATTAGCCTCCATTAGCCTACTTTTTCCACCGCTGGTTGAAGTGATCATAACCTACATAATCATGGTTTAACCTGTAGCAGCTGCACAGTTACATACAAGGCTGATCAATATCAACTTTGTTTTAAAGCTGAGATGAGTAAATAAATCAATCGGTACAAAGTAAATGGGAAACTATTTTTATAATCAATTACTTGTTTAAATAATCTAAGTAATGCCTGTGATTGTAAACTGAACTACTTTGGCTTGATAATGATTCACAGTGAAAGTTATTGTCAGTAGTTTAGACCAATCGTCTTCTTACATTTGGTGAGATAACAAATGTGCCAAACTCCAGAGTTAAAATGTTCCCTTTGTGTTGTACTTTTGTGTGATATCGAGTCAGTTCACATGTAAATGGTCAGCAGAGAAGCATAAGATGAAGGGGATATTAATAATGAGCAAGCCTTCAAGACTAACAATCAACTAGTTAGCGTGAGCATTATCGGGCTGTTTCAGGAGAATGTTAAATGCTACAGGGGTTTCAAAGCTGTAAGTAGAGCACTCGAAGGATGGTTGTGTGTCTTTAAGATGCAGCCGAAGATAGATCTATTACCTTAAGAAGAGTTCAAGTTGAGAGTAGAGGAAGCGTAGAAGCGCTCTGCGGGCCGTGACTTCGGCGTGACAGTCATTGACCACTTGTCCCTGGTCACTCAGGTACTCCCCGTTGATACACTTGGTACCCGTGGATAACGCCACCACCTGGGCGTGCCTCAGGTCCAGACCTGTTGAACGATTACAGACAGACAAATGTTCATCTTATTTTGCTAGTCAGATGTTCCGTTGACTGCATTGATTCCTTAATCCAAGAGTTTAACAGTAACCCCCTAACGCGTGCCCTTCCTTACCTTTCACCAATAGCAATATTTTGGGGGGTCTCTAAAATCAAGAGACAAATATTTGTCATTTGCAACTGTCACGAACATCTCTTTTAAACGCTTACTAATGCTCAGCACTTGTTATTATTCAAACTGAAAAGCATTAAAAATAGAATAAACAGTGAGCGCAAAACATGATTTTGTTTGCCGTAAATGACACAGCCAGCCAGAGCTGCAACAGGTTGCATGAAGCCAGGCTATCTTCACGTCTGTTTGAGGACTTAATTAGTCCCCTTTGGACAAACTGGATCCAGTGCCTTTCGTAAGAAGCTGGATTAAAGCAGGAAATCCACTCTCCTCTTCTTAGTTGTGCGAGAGGCCTTATTATCAACGACATTAGCCGCAGTGATATTTTTGCAAAGTGTTTAAAGCCTAGTTGCCTTGGCTTGCATCCACAGAATCTTGTATATTGCGTATTGAGTCAGTGTAGGATTTCAGAATAATACTGGAGCACTAGGTGGGTGGGTTGCCACCGGGTATTTTGCACACTGCATAACACTACTTTGCATAAAACATTTTCATGTCATGGCAAGTATTTTTAGAGTAAAGTAGCATAAAAGACAGGAATTGATGAGAAAATATAAGTCAAACCAAAATAGAGTAAAGAGAATACAATGCATTAACAGCAATGGGTGGAAAAATAGAGCTCAGACTGAAGTTAGTCTCCAACTTGATCAGACAGTGAAACGAAAACGAAAAAAAGAAACATAAGAAGAGAACGAGGTAAAAAGGTCATTCTGACAGACAATTTTGGGTTATTTCCATAACCACAGTTCTCTGAGTAGCATGGGTAAGTGTCTCTTCAGAAGCTCCTATCACACCACAGCAGCCAGGATTAGCTGGATCCAAGGAGTGAAGCAGGGGAGAGACCCTCCACCTATAAACTGGGCTGGCACTACAGCTGGCCCATCGACTCCATAGTCAGATCGACCCATCGTCACTCCTCGAGTTTGTTGACCGCAGATAAATTGTTTTTTACAAAGGCTAAACACCAACAAATATGGATTGAAGCAGAATATTTTACAAGATATAAACATGTGGAGAATTTGTGTTGAGATTAGATCTATCTTTTTTGACAGAGAGAAGGGAAGAGTAGAAGCCAAATGAGCGGTTATTCTACTACCTCAGTGTATTTTACAAACCCCTTTGGAGGACTAGATGCTGATTCATCCTCTGGGAGGCAAACCTGGTGAGTCCTCTGTGGATGGTATACTGGGATACAGATAGAGGCATCCATAACATTAATTGAAGTGAGCCAATCAAAAGGCATAGAAAACCCAGCAGAGAGCCAGGCTTGCTCTCCACGTTAAAGGAGGCTATCGGCCCTCATGCTTCTTCTATCTGAGTGGAACTGGAGGCAGGTTGGTCACTCCATGGGCCTGCCTGCTGGAAAAAAACAATATATTTTCTATATATACCATGGACCCGTGGGAAACGGTGCCCTAAAACGACATAAATGAGTGTTTGTCACATGTCTAGCATTGACCCACAAGAGTGAATGACATTCCATGTCACAGAATTATACATACGCTTTTTTTCAACTGTTTTGCATCTACAGTATGTGACAGCTGCACCAAAGATTGAGGCCATGAAATGTTCCAGAAGGACTGACTGACCTGAGGTATTTCTAATTATTGGGAAAGAGGGAGTGTTTTCTCTTTTGCTTTTATGGAAACGTCCATTTTAAGTTGGTTTATTCTAGCTTAAAATACTAATCTTCCTAGCTAGAGGAAACATTCAATGAGCATTGGTGTTGTGCCTGACGCTTGGTTCCATCCCGTTGTGTCCGGACAGCGTGATAGAAGCTTCTAAAGAGGTCACTGAAGCGACATTCTCAACGTGAGACATGAAGTACAAGCTATGAGAGAGATCACAGATCACAAAGTCGTCCTGTGATGTGTTGGTTTTTCCTTAGAGAAAAAGACACTTTTCTCAGTGAGGATTCAGGCCAGTGCAGGGCCATGTGAGAGCCCCACTGACTGACAGATAGACAGAGGTGGTGCAGAGGGGGTAGAGGCTGGATCAGCACGTTAAAGGCATGCCATTCCTTCCTTGGCTGCCACAAATCTCTCCCATCGCCTTCTCAAAGTCAGGCTTCGCTGGCTTCTGGCAGACCTGCAGGCACCGCCGGCCCGGCACATGAGCTTTTATCAGCCTCGGCCCAGATGGCACTGCGGCGGTGGAGTCCTGACACCTCCAATGATGAGGAATAGGAAGGAGGGCAAAGGAGGCAAACGTTAAGGGAGGGGGGAATGTGTGTGTGGTGTGTGTGTGGGCAGAAAAAAAGAGCATCGAGAAGAAGAAAGGAAAGTCTAAGGTAAGGCGGAATAAGTTCAACTTTTACTCTACCAACTACAGCGGAGAACTTTAAATAATTTATCTTTGATACTATGTTGTATGGACTTTTAAAATGAATGTACTGTACCATTTTGGTGTAACAGAATCAAAGTAAACATTATTGTTAAGTTAATTTATAGTTTTGTATCCTATTTTTGCCAGTAGACTTAAATACATTTTATTTTAAAGAATAGTGGACAGATTTGCCTAACTTCTCCATGTTTCATGTCATTGACACACAAAATGAATCAAACTTTTTCTTCACATTAATAAGTTATTATGTTAGTAATTCATAAACCTGACATATATATTTATTGTTGTTAGCAAACAGACCCATGAGGTAGATACAGAGCCACATCATCCTTCATATGGAGTCGTGTTTTGGACACTTGGTGAATGCAAGTCCAATATTCACTCTACCTTTAGCTCTGCTTTTGGTTTCCACCAACTCCTGAGGGAAATATCCAGCTCTTTAGCTGCTGAATGCTCCACTATGATCATCAGCTAGCTGCTAGCTTTGTAACTAAGCTTCTGTTGAGAGCGCTGAGAGTGAACCAAAGCAGCAGAGCTGCGGGCCTGAAAAACCAAAACAATAAGCTGAAAGAGGCTACAGTGCTCCATAGAGTTGAGGAGACTGCAGAGGCAGGTGATTATTATCCACTGGTGCATCAGTACCAGTGACATCTTTCATATACAAGTAGTCATGGGATCCATTATTAATATAAAAATATTGCTTTTAGCGGCTTTAAAAAATGATTTTGTCACTATGTTGGATCGGTATCCATCATTCTGAGTAAAGGTGTACCAACAACAGAGACTGCCAGTGATAGAAATGATAAGAGTCCTCCTGCCAGATTTGTTTTCAGGACTTGGATCTATCCCTTTTATAAATCAAATGTTTAAACAGGCTTCAAAGCAACAATTTAGGACACCGAGTTCAGAAGAAGTAAACGCTGCTGTTGTAAATAACAATGGTTGGTGTTCACTGCTCCCTGTAGTGAGTCATTAATCATACATTTATTCACATACACTTTACTAGCATCACACCTTTGTTGGGGTGCAAACAGGTCATTAACAGAATTATGTATATTCTCCAAACACAGCTTCAGAAACACATCATCCTGTGCTCATGCCGATGTGTGCAGTGATTAATCAAACGTGTCGACAGTGAGATAATGATTTCCATCAACACTTAAGACTAAACGTGAAACATCTTTCAGTAGCTTTTGTTGTAAATATCACTCACGGAGGAGTAGTAAATTATTAAAGTTAAACCTACTGTGCTGCTGCACAGAAAACATACAATATTCATGACGGCGCGGCGCCAAAAAAATCTCTATATCATGAGTTCAACTATTGGCATTCCCTGTAAGCAATGCACCCCAATTCCTTCTCGGTGATAAAGCAAGTCCTAAAAGGTAACAGACTCAACCAATTTCATTCTCCTGCTTTCCCTTGCCGTTCCACTTTGCGATTGTTTAGATCAATTTTGCAGTGGATAATTTCTGCTGCGCCGCTCACTACCCTGCCATGAAATTGGCACCGAGGTTGCCTTCAGTTTGCAGGAGAGAGGAGAGAGGGGGGGGGGGGAGATGAATGGAAGAGAGAGAGAGAGCGAGAGAGCGAGAGAGGTAGAAAGAGAGACACACATCGAGGAGATAGAGAGCCCCACAGGCAGTGTGCTGTTTTTAAACCAGGAATAATCAGCTGCATCACAGAAACACAAAAAGAGAGGGTCAAAAGGAACAAGGTAGAGTGGAGTCAAAGGCCTGAGGCACTCTTCACACAAATACATCTGTTACTGGTGATTCAAAGATGTCACACCCCGCGATAACAGCACTGTCAAAAAGCATGTACATCACAGACGAAGACCTGGAACTACTCACTATGGCAACTGCACTATACTGTTCAGCGCACAATACTGTCAACGGCCTTTAGCAGGGAGACGAAGCACACACGCCGCCTCACTATGGCAACTAAGCAGACAAAACCACTTTGTGACAGCACATGGAGCAGAGGTGCTCATGGGCATTTATTTAATGCAGAAGTCTGATGGCTGCCCCTGAACTCAGCTGCACCTAAGTGGAGGGAGGAAGTAAGTTAGGGGGTGTGGTAACAATCAAGCAAAGGAGTGCAATTTCCTTGTCAATTATCAAAGGGAATTTGTTCAGGCATTGCCGGCCGACCAAAGTCAAAAGTGTGAGCAAATTGCACTCAAATTCAAGTGATTGACACACAAAAAAAAAATCATATTCAAGATATTACCAGCCTTATTTGAGGCTAAGTTGGCGAGTTTAACTTATTTGCATCTACATTCAAATCAGCCGTGGGGATTCTGGTTTCCTCTTGAGAGAGGCTTTTGTGGCAGATCCAGTCCACACCGCTCCATCCATGCTTGAGTGCTGTGGCAAAGACATGCTGCTTTTAAAAAAAGGAAGGGAGGGTCATTCCGTCGGTCATGACTGATGCCAACACTTCTGACTAAATATAATCTTCCCCTGCTTCCAACTGTGTCACATAACTATGCCCTGCACACCTGCACTGTGTGCCACTGATTGCCTTTTTGTGCCGCGTGTCACTGAGTCACGTAAATAGGACCCAGTGTCTCCTTTAACAAAGCCGGGCTTCACAACCATACATTGGTTTCTGCTCTGAGAAGTAAAGACTGTAAATATTTTTGCTGAACCAGTTTCTTTTTTTCACCAGTGTCATCATATTTATCAGACAGCAACACAAAATGTGTTACTTCAGTGTTTCATTACTTCCACCACACCACACTGGTTCTCCACTTGCTCTGTCTGCATGTTGGCAAGATGGCCTCTCGCCGCCAGGCTGCATCCCACTACCGGCCAAGGTGGCTGTAGTAACACTGGCTGTATGCGGAAATATTGATTTAACTGTTTCACCACTAAAGTGTGACACATTAGAATATATACATTCTGTGGGATACGCCTTTAAGTGCAAGACAGATCATTTCTTAAGGAGTTTGAGAATATAGCAATAATGGAGGAACCAACAATGCCAAGCAGAAGTTCAGAGCAGTAATAGTAATATTTGACTTCATATTTTCAGTCTTCTACAGACAGTTCCCTCTCAAAGCAATTGTCCTCCTTCTCCCCTCCAGCTATGAAGTCTGGCCTCCTGCTAGTAGAACTTGTCATTTTGCGGAGGATGTGACGCTCAAAATTATTATGACAGAGCCTATGACGTAAGCACAGGTTTAACGAATTTGGTAGTGTGCATTTTTATTGAATTGATGACGTCATCAGGAATATTTTTTTCAAACACCGGAAAGCCCCCGCGGACAGCAACAGAACACATTAATTGCTCATAGTGTCTAAAAATGAGTGCCCCTTTAATTTGTCACATACGATACTAAAGCAATGCTGGACCAAACGGTTCCCTTATCTTTTATAGGAGAGAAAACTCAGTTTGATTTAGATCATGATGATTACAATTTTAGGGTGTATTAATGGCATGAAACACACTGTAACAAGTAGTGTACCAAAGGAATGCTAATAAGGACATTAATTATCCACACTTGTGGAGATCCACTAAAAATAGACAGGAATCCCAACCCAACAGGGACGTACGCATACATTTCGAGGGGCTGTTGCTCTCACCGGAAAAAGGGTGGTGAAGCAGTGACGGCTCGAAGTCACCTAGGGGTGTCCATACCGTCCTCGTCTGTCACACAACCCTCTCTCCCAATAATGTCTACTCTACAGTCTTCTGTGGTCAAGTTGTAGATCTTTTTTCTTCTTGAGAAAATGTGTCCTTTGCAATGGAGTCATCCTACCAATTTAGTAGCAGTGGGCAGCCACAGTGCAGCACACAGGGACCAAGGCCACTTCTGAGGCCACTTCCTTGGGTCAGTGTAATGATGCATTTCCTCTCAATTGTACAGCACCGCTCTACTAAACTCGCTTTTTTTTGGGTTTACCATTTGCTTGTTGATAGTACCCGGTACTGTTTTTGATACCACATCCGACGAGGTTACAAGCGAGCTGAGAAGATGGTGGAGGAAAAACATGCAGACCACTGACTGGTCAGAGAGAACAGTCACTAGCACGACGCGGGACATCCTGCACCCTACCGCCATTTTTACCGTCAATACAGAACGCTTTCTTTTAATCATTTGCTGAATAACATTTGGAATGCAGGACTTCTACTTGTAACAGAGTGTTTTTTTTATAATGTTGTATATTTACCTTTACTTTAATAAAGGATCTGTATATGATTTCCAACACTGCAAGAAACTGGAGATACGTGTGCAAATAACACCTCCACACAAAGGCTCCAGCTGATCCTGCCAGGCTTGGTCAATTCTAATCAGTGAGCCGCTGTGAACTACTCCAGAAACATTAAATTATGGAGTACTATTGCACTGTGTTTTTACTGTTACGCACCAAATCACCGTACTTGGCAATAAACAGTTTCTGATTCTGATCCTCATGATAAACTGATGCATAAATCTACAAGATATTATGAATACAGCCTCAGCAAACAGGTGAGGACAAATTACTAAGAAGACTTTCATGGCAATCATAACTAAGAACCACTTGAGGTGTCAAATAGAGAAATCCATATGTATGCTTGACCATGAATTTTATTTACAGTGATCTATTTTTATTACACAAGGCAACTGCAATCAACAGACACAGCAAAGCTATTATCTGAATGCATTTATTCTCTATGATTATAAAACAGGGTGAAATAGTATCTTATAAGCCCCCCCTCATTATCTCTGAGCACCATAAAGCAGATATCAAAACATTCTTCTGAAGCAGAATGAGCTCTGAAGGTCACGTTTTCATGAACTTTATTTTAAGCCATTTAAGTTGAGCTCCACAAATCCTTTCTTTCATGTGTTCTTTCACCACAAGATGTTGCATGATTACACTGAATGTCATCCAATGCGTGTCGTTTGAATAACAGAAAATCTCTGAAATGCTCTACACTTGCTGAGAAAAAAAAAAAAAAAAAAGAACTTGGCAAGAGCAGAGACTGCACCCTGTTGAATCTGTATTAGCTTTAACAGGCAACTGCTCTGAACATATAAGGATGTCTTTGTGAAATGCTGCTGAAGCTCTCAAATCTCTCTCTCTCTCTCTCTGCTTCAACACACCCTGGGCACATCTCTGTTAATTTCTTTGCCTCTTAGCAAGCTGTTTCGTTGCCGGATGTGATTATTGAACATTAAAATTTGCGGCAGCCGGAAAACCAGATAAAGAGTGGAGAAAAATCCCTGTTTGAAAGTGGATATGCAGACTAAGAACCACAGCTTAGTCGTCATTTGTAATCAACTTGTTTGAAACCCTTTGCTCTCATCTCTTTCTTTGAGTCCCTGTGGTATTTTTCTCCACTCCGAGTCTCATCACCCTGCTGAATAAAAAAAAAAGCCTCAGAAGAAGCTTCTCTCATCCCATCCAACAAACAAGTGGAAAAAAAGGAGAAGGAAGGAAGGGAGGGGGGTCTTTTTAAGCATTTTTCCATTTGGACGTTTGCAATTTTTCATGTCTCTGAGCACATCTGAACACTGTTTACCATCTCCAAACACCCCAATGCTATCTCAGATCGATTCAAATGAGATTTTCCACACTATTTGACAATGTGTGCTGGCGGTTTATTTTGCCGGTCGTCTCGCAACTCTCAGCCTGGTGGCGAGGCTAATCTCACTCAGGTTGGGGCTCAACTGTCTCGGCGGGGCTCCAGCAAGGGTGGGGTGGGGGGTTCGCTGTCTGTCTGTGGTTCAAAGACGGACTCTGATTAATATTCTTGAGGCAAAAGCAGAGGCATGAGACACAGAAAGAGAGAGAGGGTGGGGGAGAGAGAGAGAAACAGAACAGGACTCCCCAGTGTTCCTGTCAAGTTTGGTGTCTGACTGCATGGACGCTGGCCACCACAGCACTACTGCTGCTGCTGCTGCTGCCGCGCCACTGCAAATACTTGGCAACCCTACGTCTGGATCTCTGAAGATAACGCGCACTATTAATAAACAAACAGAAGCAATTACTGGGAGGCAGAGGAGAGGAGAGGGATTGGATTAGGTCAGGATGAGCGCCGGTCTCACTGAAGTATAAACTGATGAGCTGCAGCCCTCCAAAGACAGCAGAGATACCAATCCCTCCTCACTGACCCCCTGCACCCACACAGGCTGCAGCCACACAAGGAGATAACACTCATCTGTGAGTGTGTGCATGGACTTGTGTGTGTGTGTGTGTGTGTGTGTGTCAGGGCTCCACATGTGCAGACCTGTGAGCATTTGTGTGTGAATGGTCCTTTTTTGTATTATATCCCACAAGGAATGAAGACTCCATGTTTTGTAGCATTACTTAGACTGTATGTCTTTCTAGCTAGCAAAGCTGCTTCGTCTGTTTTGCTAAATTCATTGGTTAGTGAATTTAATGTATTCACTAAAATCTGTTTAGAACATTACCAGCTAACATCCTCGCCTAATATCATGTTAGCTAACACGTTAAGCTACAAGGAATGTTGCGATCAACGATAGCCTAGCCCACCAAACACGCCAAACAATCCTCCTCAGCTACCTCGCCTTAGCAAGCAACAAAACATGCACTTCTGTCGAAAACATCCCCAGCTAAAAGCAAACAACTATCAAAAACAGCTAATATCAGGATGAGCCAGCTTTCACCAACGTATAATAGCAACCGCGAACAGCTAAGCTAGCTAATAACATGTTCTAAAAACAACAACTAGGTTAAAATAACTAACAGCTAAAAATAGGTTAAGCCCAATAGCATGTTTCCATTTTTTGCTTACAAAAACTACTTCTTAATTATTCTTAATTCTATAGTTATTTAATTCAGTTTGACATCAATGAGTGAGTTGTACAAGTTGTAGAATACATTTGACATACTATAATTTTTTTATACTATTTAAATAAGCGCTGGCAGAAGTTTTTTATTTTAGTGATAGATGGCTCCACTGTACTACATTGTACACGGGTTGAACGATCACAAAGCTAAAAAGTCTACTTCAAATGTTCACCAATGCTTCATAAACAGATAAAAAGCTTGTTTTGTACAAATTTCACACGAGACGATTCTGGGCTTTACTGTATGTGAGCATCAGTGCACATATTGTGGAGTGAGTCAAGGTTTCTCTGTACTGTATGGGTCAGTGTTTATGTGTGCACGTGTGTGTGCGTGGGAGGCCCTGATGTCTCGCGCAACAAACACCACACATGAAAGATGAACGTGTGGCAATAAGTCATTGTTTCACGCTGCAGGAGAACAGCAGTGGGAAGCTTCCTCCTGCTCCTCCTCCTCCTCCTCCTCACTGTTCCTTAAGTGTGTCACTCAGTCGGGTTTCAGATTAAGTTTTGAGCTGATCTAGTTAAGACTTCCACTGTGGCATCTGGAACTCCTGTCAGAGCTGCCTGAGCACAGCAAGGCCGACATGCAGTGGGGATGACTGACACTCACTACCGTGTCGCATTCTCCTCAGAGACTCTGAATAGTCAATAATTCATCAGGAAGGTATGCAAGGAGTGCAATGTACAGCAAGGATTCGAGACTCTCTCTCTCTTTCCTCCCACATTGAGTTTATCATTTCTCTCTCAATCTAGAATTCCATCCCCCTTCCTATTTCTCCTCCCCTATCTCACTTTTCTTTCTTTTTTTTTTACCTCCCTCACTCACTCTCTCTATATTGCACCACTTCAATAATTCAAAGTGATATATAAAAAGTCAATGAAATTTGCCATACCTCGGGTCATTACGATGCCTGCCAGGGATTTGTGTCGAGCGTGCGCAGGACTGCAGCCGCCCACCAGCGACCGGTACTTCTCCCTCACCAAGTGGAATATTGAATCGGCAAAGACCTGAAAAACACAATCGCTCCCTTAATTTCAACTTCGACTTCACAGGTTTTTTGTATTTTTATTTTGCTGTGTAATATTCTACTTCCCTAATCTGTTCAGGTAAGGTAATGCAGTGAGTTTTTTGGGAGGTTGACCTGAAGGTCAATTTACGTGTTAAGCTATGAGCGCATGAAGGAATGAGACATTCTCTGTACATCATTATAGAGACGTTTCCAACGCCACCATACAGCACAACACGTTCAGTAGAAAACATGACAGTTTGCCACATGCCGTGTTGTAACAAAAACAAACTGCACATACTGCTACTACACAAAATAAAGAAGTATGGATAACTTTATGGAGCAAAGATCACTGTAGGAACTATTTGAGGTGAGACATTGATGCTTTCCTCTAGTGTATTGTGATTTCAGTCTGCACACAGTCTGCCTTTGGGGAACACTTTTTTTTTTACTTTACTTTACTTACGTACAGGGAAAGTACACCTCTTAACGCACAAAACTGACAGTTTCCTACTATCACTCAACATAGTGTATCTGTAGGGGACACATACAGTGGATCTAGTATTTCACATTCTCATCACTTAAAGGTTAAGACGACCAAAAGGGGCATAAACTTTATTATCTGTATATTTTATCCATCTATATATATTATGTATGTCTTTATGGAGGAATCTTGCTTTTATCTGTACTTCAGTGCATTGACATTATCAATGGGTTATCTTGAGATTAGAACGGCCTGGGAAAACAGTTGTATAACGTCTTCTGTTACTATGGAGAGAGCTTTGAAAAATAAAAATCTCAGAGACAGAAGTATAAAATGAAAGATGCTATGGAGTTGCACGATTGGTAAATGTACAAGCCAGCATTTTATGGAGCTTGAGCCACACTACAGACTAGAAGTGTTTAACATTGTGTCTGTCTGGTCTCAGCATTTTTTTCCCCTTCACCTGTTCAAGTCAAGGCGGATTTATTTGTATGGCCCCCAAAATCACTATTTTACATCAAAGGGGCTGCACAGTATATACACTGAATATGACACCATCCATCTATAAACCTGTGACCCATCAGTGGGGCAGGCTGTGGTCAGAGGTGGAACAGCCTTGAAACTTTCAATCTGAGAGGGCAGTAAAACACGTCGTCAAGTTACTCTTTGCCAAAAAATAAATAAATAAAAACGTAAGGAAAAAAGAAGCCCTATGTAGAAACTGTTTCCTGCATACTTACATATTGCCTATTGCTGTCACTCACATTATCTGACCATGTTGTGTAACTATGTTTACGTGGGTTTCATCATTTTAAAGTAAATTACCAAACTCACACAAATGTAATACGTGACATTAATATCGACATAACCATTGATGTGCTTACTCTTTGGTTTAATTGGTAGCCTCATATTCTTTATTGATGCATACATAATCCAAGAGAATGTTGACACAGCTCAATCTCTCTGATTGTTCTCCCCCTGGCTTTAATGCAGCGGATGACCATGCTGGACATTCATTTTACATCAGTTTTCGATCAGTCGCTCCCTTTGCACAGTAAGAACAGCACAGCGTCACAGTTTAATGCTGGAAACAACCTGTGTTTGTGCCATGAAGCAACCAATTGGATTCACCACTAACTTCACCAAGTCTTTCACAACATACAATGCAGACTGTTAAGGATTTATCAACTGATTTGCTACCGATCTCTCCGGCCAAACCCACACTTCTCACCACATTTACATTTAATACACAGTGTTACAGAGTGGTGGATCTTTCCCACCACTCTGCCAACCTTTAATGCTCTTTACTCTAGTGGCAATTAAGGACTTAGTCCCTGAGCTTCATGCCACCTGTAGAGCATAAATGAATCACCAGGAGATGGCAACAGAGTGGCAGCAGAGTGGGCCTTTTTGATAGATTGAGGCCCCGGTAGCTAGAAGGACGTCAACAGATGCCAGGGTGAAGGATGCATAGAGTGAGAGGGAAAGGAGAGAGATTAAGGGCCGAAAAAAAGACAGAGAGAGGGTGACTGAACAAGTGAGCATATTGCACATTACAGCCCTCGTCGGGGCTGTGAAAAACTCTCACAGTTGGAAAAGGCGGTCGACGTGCTCGCAGCTTGTGGTGTGTGTGTCCATGTGTATGAACGCACATATTGTTGCTCCGAATGTGCCAGCCGGAAGCTTTTTTTGGGGAATAGAACAGAAAGAAGGATTACGAGGTGTTGCGAAAAGTCAGCAGTGACTAACTTTCAGCACTTTTGTTTGAAGGAGTTGCAGCGCCGCATAATCAAGCTCTAAGGGTTACACGACGGGTCACCTCCGAGGTGAATGTACTTCTCTTTAACAACTGGCGAGACGGACAAGGGGAAGAGAAGTCGTCTGAACTTTTTAGCCTCATGTTGTTTACTTTATGCTTGAGCGATCAATCCCGACCAAGAGCACGTTAGTCGAGCCCCGACTCAGTGCAGCTCACGTTGCAGTGACGGGGACAGCATGAACAGAGTGGGTGGATTCTCCACACCTTCAGAAGACTCAGTGTGACCCCGGACGCTCAGAGGTCAATTTATGTTACAAAGATATTCACCCTTAGCAAAAAAAAAAGAAAAAAGAGAAGTAACCTTATGAAATACTAAAGTGTAAGCTGTAAGTCCTCAGAGGGGTCCACTGCGGCTCTAACTGGTTGCCATATGTTGATAGATGTAGGGTGTGTGTGACAATTTCTCCACAAACTTCGTCATAGCAGTCTTTCACTGAGGGAGAATTTTTAAGGAATCCAAAATTTAAGGATAGTCTCCCTTACTACTTATTATGTATTTCAAAAATCTGCAATGATTTTGATCATCAATTTATTGTTTCAGTCATTCATCAAACTAAAATAACCAACATTTGCAAGTTTGGGTAACACTTTATAATAACTACACACTATGAAGCATTAGTTGAGTAAACACTTAATTCATAATTTATAAAGCATTGTTCCTACATTAGGTAGACATCAGGTAGACTAGTTACTTTTGAGGCACTGATGGCCTTTCAATGTAATTTATAAATGCTTCGTAAGGCATAGATAGTCCTCACTTTAGATGAGGTCACACAAAATACTTTACTAATGATTAGTAACTACCTGAATTAATCATGAATTGCAGTGTTAATATGTGTTTATAAAACATATATTAACATAGTCCCTAACCATTAGTGCATATCTAAATCATTATATATATAAATGCATGAATAATGTACATCTAAATAAGTTCTTAATCATTTACTTACACTTTATAAATGATGTTATTAATCACCTACAACTCCTTAATAATTGGTTTGTAATATCTTTAATACTTAATCTACAAATGGGGAATCCATCATTTATAAAGTATGAAAACACAATCACGAAACAGATAATAGACAAGCTTATTAATCAAGAATAAAACATTTATAACTGTTATAAATTGTATACTAATGAGTGTTAATGTAGGAACAATGCTTTATAAATGATGAATTATGTGTTTACTCATACTTAACTAATGCTTCATAGTGTGTAGTTATTATAAAGTGTTACTATAACTTTGGGCTGTGGACTGTTGATGGAACAAAGCAAGACATCAATGGAGACCAGCATTTGTTTTGCTTTTTTTGTTTCTTCTAACTTATTTACAGAATAAATTATTAATTGGTAAGTCTGAAGAAAAGGCAACGACAGCAGAGTCTTAATGCAGTGTATGTTGGGGCAGTATAGAACACTATCACCAAAGTCTTTCAAAATCAACGGATTATCTTTCTTTAAATCACACTGACAAAAAAAATCATGGACCTCCTCGTAGTCGACTTTTCAGGTATAGAGAAAAACAGCCTTGTTTTCAGATTATTCATCAGTCCAAATGTTGAATTTTCCTAGTTCTGTAGCAGCATGAGTCACACAAATGTAAAAAAAAAAACCTGCCTTGTACGCTGTACCTGAAAGTGACATCCAATTAATTCTTACAGAATCCTGCTTGGCTTGGCAGCGTCAGCTGGTGTCGGTCACAGTCTGAACCCCGTGTCAAGTCCTCCGTCCCTCCTAAAGGCCTTTTCATTGATGACATTACAGAGGTGAGAGAAGGTGGCAGCTCAGAAAGGCCTGGAGAGCAAAGGTGGAATAGACCCTGGCACACGGCCCGGCTTTTTCTCCCTCCCTCCGGCTTCCTCCCCCATCGCCTCCCCTTTTGTTCTCTCTCCTCCCATCCCCATTCTGTTAACTCACGTTTCCTCCCGTTCTCTTCCCATCTTTTTTATGTCTGACTCTTCAGACTCTGGCCTTTCAATCCTCCCCTGTCTCTCCTCCCTTTAACCACCCTGCCTCCTCACCCTCCTCCTCCCGCGTTGTCAGGTTTCTCTCCCTCGCTCGTTCTGGTTCGTGATAAGAGGGCAGTGATGTGGCAGGACTAAGAAGCCAACAGTGAGTCAGAGCCTATAATTTCCTCATCCTGTGAGCCTGAGTGGGGAAACAACATAATCTACATCACCTGACACAAAAGGAAAATAGGCTGCGATTTACAGCTGTGGTTCCCTTAGCAACAAATACACATCTTCCACTTTCTCTGTCTTTCTCTGTTCACATCAGCTAATATCTACATACACACACCTGCCTGTACCTTCATTCCTCACATAGTTTACCACATCGGTTTTCCTTAACATCGCACACACACACACACACACACACACACACACACTCTTTCCTCAGTGGGGGAGTTGAGTGCCACCTTCAGTGTGGGCCTAATGTGGCAGAAAAACGGGGCCAAGGATCTCATTCCTCAGTCAGACAGAACATCAGTGCGACCTGCCACGCGGCGAGGGGGGGCCTGCGTGTGGCTGGCTGGCTTCCTCTTGGATGAGCATCAAGGTTGACGTTGCTCCATACGGCTACATTTGGGAATTTCAAAATCTGTCTCAGGTAACTGATGTAAGCTCCACACGGAATACGTCGCCGGTAGAAACGTCGCAGAGCAGAAACTGCTGTAGTGGCTATTGTGTTACTCACCCCACCTGGTATCTTTCCTGCATTAGTTCTGACCAATTTAGCTCTCGGTTCCTCTGGGCCTCCTCACGGTGGACAAAACAAGCTTCTTTTTTTCGGAAACTGCTATAGCTGCAAGGGATGAAATATATATCGCAGAAATACCCCGTTCAGCCTTAATGAAGATGAGGTGTTGAAGTACGGAGCAACCTTAAAACGGATCCACTGACCTTTGCCCCCAGTTACACTTAGTCATTTCATGCATCTTAGGCAGATCGGATAGCTAGGAGCTAAATATAATGGATTGAAAATAGATGTCATCCTTCTTAGTTTCAGGAAAAATTGGCTGCAGTGATTTAAACATGCATCCTCATACAGAAGACGCTCTGAGTTGATGTACATGTTATCTGAACCCTGATCAGTTCAACCACCGTATGATCTGTACGGGTGAGGGAGTGGCGTGAATGAGAGCCCAGGACAGCAATACAACTTTTGTCTTGCTTGTATTTTTTTTGAAATGCGATTCATTGATGTGTTTTTGTTAGTTTATGGCTAGTTGTTATTGCAAACATATAAATGCTGTTACTGTAGCCTGCTGCTTAAGCCCACAAATTATTCGTCATCTGGTGTTTTTGGCATTTACCAAATAGCTTTCAGACATATCAGATATTTAAAAGGATAAATGGAGCTGGGGCATTTCTGTATTTGGCCAAAATATAATTCTGGTATTGGGTATTTAAAATCTTACGATATGTTTTTAGAGGTGGAATGACACTGAGTCAATGAAAAGAAATGAGTGGAGAGAAATAAATTTTAGGCAACGCATAGTAATGCAAAGAGGCATCTGTGTGAGTTGAAAATGTCTCACAAGAGTTCTCACAATCAATACACGGTCTGCACGCACATGGTCGCTATAAAGGTTGATAGCTAGATAGCTACAGCTCATATCTACACAGCTTGTACGTTCTTTGTGGTGAAAACACATGGACTGCAAAAGAAATTAAACTGGTATATTTGCATGAATATTTCGAGGCAAAAAGTTGCTTTGCATTCTTAAACCTGCTATAAAGGCAGCGAACAACACCAACACAGTGCTGTGTTGGTGAACCTGCTAGCAAACACAAAGCAACATTAGTACTTCTTTGGAGTCAGGTTTCTGGCCAACTGATACATTTGAATTTTCACTTTCCTTTTAGCTCAGTTTTTGGGTCTCAACTAGTTCTTCAGGAAATGATCTTGCTAATTAGCTCCCAATGCTAGACTACATTTCACCAGCTAGCTTACTAGCTAACGTTGCACGTCTGCTGTTTTGTGCTGGATAAGTACAGTAGGTTTATCAGGAAGTGGTGAAAAGGCAGTTTTTAGGGCTGAGGGGAGCTGCAGAGACATCTTCTGTTAGTTCGTCATTATGAGGGACTTCTCTCAAATACATATAGTCGTGGTATTCACTGTATATATAAAAATATAAAATGATTATTCGCTTTATTTCAAACAACCACATGAGTGGAGTAAAAAGCTTTTGGTGTGCTGTAAGGTTCTGGTAATGAATATTTTTCAGCAATCGATAGAACAGTTCTTTTTTTAAATGATATGGATCTTGATTACCTTGCTGGCCTTTATTTCATCTGTCCAGCCATCCCTCCCTACCTGCCTCCTCATCACCCCCCCGCCCAAACTGTTTGTGCACGTAAACAGTTCAGCATCATCTCCAAGGTAATGTGGAATGTCACCAACAATCCTCCTGCTGCCTTCCCTCTGAAGTCAACATTGTGCCAGAAACACAAAATGTCAACGGGGAAATTCTCTCAGCTGTGGCCTGACCTAGAAGTCTGTGCACGCTGGTAGGTGTGATGGGGTATGAGTGTGAGTGTGTGCGTGTTGGAAGGAAACGCTCAATTGTATTACTTATTATTTAGCATGAAGGCTCTAAAGGGAAATGATGACTGAAGATTCATTAGTGATTGCATTTTAAGGCCTTCCATAACCTTCTCCATATGCTCCACACATTGTGCCTCAGTTAATTCGGTGAAACGTGGAGTGTTAAACTGAGGCAGCCATGTTGATTGTGTGTGTCCATGTGTGTCATTCCTTCATGAACATCACTGCTCGTGTGCAGAGTGGCAGGGGGGTGAGGGGGGGGTGGATGTGGGCTTGCTTTTACCCCGCCCTCAGCAAAAAACACACACACACGCACGCTTCAACCCACCACCCTCACCACCTTATCACCCGCCTGCAGAGCGGCCCAGGCAGCATAAAAACGGGGCCATGTCTTATATTTCTTTATTGAGGTATTTAACAATTCATTCTTCCGAGTTTTAATAGTGTCTGCCCTCTGCCTAGATATCTCCAACCCCCCCCCCACCACCACCACCACCACCCCTCCCTTCCCTCTCCCAGTCCCTCGTCTGCCGCCAAGCATGAGGCTTTTGAAAATGGATATCTATTCATTTGGTGGAAGCGTTGCCTCTGGGGGCTTTTTAGATTCTCAAAAAAGCCAGGCTCCTTGCCGCGAGACAGATTTCTCTTGTTTGTTCTCCATATGACACACAAATCACTCTCACTCCTAAATCTTTTGCTCCTTCTGTCTGTCCTCCAGATCTGTATCAGAGGAGGAAAAAAAAAACAGAAAAACAACAACAGATATGTCGGTGCTTGTACACGCCGATCATCTGTCAGTGGTTGTTCTGTTGTCTTGCGTTTTTATTGACAGTAAAAGATGCCGTTTTGTCATGAGATGACAACAAAGTGTGACACATAGAAGTTGAACTGTGTACAAATTTGGGGAGTGCTGCGAAACACTCCAGCCCTTCGCCTCTAACTATATCCAACCTTTTCCCGTGTGATGGCCAGATGGCTCTGCAGCACGTGGAACAGATTTCTGCGCGTGTGTGTGTGCGTGTCCAAAATTGAGCTTGAACGGCGGGGTATTGTCAGTCAGATCAGGCCGCCGGGCTGCACCACGCAGCCGTTCGTCATCATAAGAAGAGGTCTTTCCCTTTAAAACCACACGCTTGATGTTAGAGAGCGAGAAACAAAGGCAGATGAAGGAGCGCGAGAGCAAGAGACGGAGCAAGGGACAGCGATTGTGCCATTGATCCGTCTTTGCCACAGCTCGTCCAAGCTCCTTTCCCCATTGCGGGGGAGACGGGATGCTGCACCACAGGTTTCCGACAGCAAAGCAGAGCTCAAGCAGGGATTCCTCATTAGACTTGAAAAGGTGGAGACCAAGACGACAAGCCTGGTACATGTGGGAAGGATCATAGTGTAGGATGAGCAACCACAAGAATGATGGCCTCATCCAAAAATCAAGGACGATACTTCCTAGTGGTGATGCTAAACATAGAATTGGATCATTATTTCTCTCCTATTCTCGACTTGGGGCCATAATAAATCCCTATGGCCCAGTTCTTCTGGAAGGAACAATCAGAACTGTAAATCTAAATACTGACAAAGACCACAGACAGCTTGGAATACACGAAGAGATTTTTAGCCATGCTAGCAGAGTGGCTCTATAGAAATGGCATCAGTTGGTCCACCACTTTGGCCCAAACTGAAAGATCTCAACAACTATTGGATGGATAGCCATGACATTCATAGTTCCCAGAGGATGAATCTTGCTGACGTTGGTGATTTTCACTTATTTCAACATCTACTTAACGGATTGCAACAAAATTTGGCACAGAAATTCATGTCCCCTCAGGATGAATTGTCATGACTTTGGTGATCCAGTGACCTTTCACTATAGCGGCTCCATCAGGTCAAAAATTGGTTTATGACAACAACAAAAAAAACAACTAATGACATGTCGCACTATTCAAAAATGGAGATCATGGTCAATATTACACCAGCTACTCGTTAGCATGTTAGCGTTGATATTGTGAGCATGCTAGCATGCTGATATTAGACTGTTATTGTTGGTATTAATATATTAGAGACTCTAAAAACACAAGAGTGATGATAGAATACTGTGAACGCAGTTGCAGGAGAGACTATTTAACGCCACGTGAGATAATAAATGTCCAAACGTTAGAGTCTTATGTCAAATCACGTTGAAATAACTCGTTACTCAGTATCTATATACAGTAGTATCTCAGAAAACAACCAGACATTTTATGACAATGCCACAACATTGAAAAAAGAAAATGAGAAAATGTGTTTTTGCCAATGTCCAGTAATTCAGAGAAAACATAAAACTAAAATAAAAACCCAAACTTTGGTCACAGCTAACCTCATATGTCCCCTGATCGGTTACAACTGCTGAAAGCCACTAATGCTCTTAAGCCTAAATCCAAACATTAATTTGGGAAATGAAACCCCAACATTCGAGCCAAAACGAACTGAAGCCACTGAGTCGTAACCACCGATCGCAGATGTTAAGCCCGACTGACTCTAAAACTCATTATCTGCCTAAATTCTCTTCATCTGATCAAACAAGCCCCACCAGTTATGACAACATAGACGCTATCAGGGCCTGGCCCGTGTGTGTGGACATATCTGGTGTGGTTGTAACCTGTGCTTGCCAGGTCCCCAAACAACCTTCACAATATCAGCCCCCCCCCCCGGTGTATTTAAATCACTGGGAAATTAGAAATGCACTTATGTTGCATTGTGTTTTCCTGTAGGTAAATGCCACTGCAGGCAGTTTCACTTGTTTGGTTTTATAAGTAAATGTGTGTTATTTCGAGGCTAAACGCATCAAGCATTACTGA
The DNA here is from genome assembly GCF_050575085.1 of Anarhichas minor. NCBI lineage: Eukaryota > Metazoa > Chordata > Actinopteri > Perciformes > Anarhichadidae > Anarhichas > Anarhichas minor. The sequence goes on along the minus strand of NW_027466496.1, from coordinate 2,038,712 downwards.
GGAATTGGCCTTTATGTTGTGTAATTTCTGCTTTACTTGACATTTCAAAGTTTAAAGTGACTGACAGACAAACATCCTATTCCTGTCTTTAAAATATTCACAGGGCAGAGGAAATGACAGAGAGCGAGAAACGGGGAAGAAGAAGAAAAAAAATAAAGGTTCAGGGTGACGACGGTTGGAGCACGTCTAAGTTGTTCCGGTATAAATCCCCTCTGATTAACCTCCATGGTGGAGATAAAAGCAGTGATATGCCTGAAACGACTTAATAATGTCAGGCACAGTGTAAAACACACACCGGCGGCTTTATACATTATGCACCAAAGGCCAGCAGAGGGACTCCTGCGAAAAGATAACATGACCTACCCCCGAGAGAGACAGAGGGAAGGGAGGGGAGAGAGATAGAGAGAGAGAGAGAGAGAGAGAGAGAGAGAGAGAGAGAGAGAGAGAGAGAGACAGAGAGGAGACGAACAGGCAGGCACTTAGAGAGGAAAACAGGCTGGATGGAGATAGAGGTGGAAATGAGAGGGTCAGCGATGAGGATTTAACAAGTCTATCATCGACAGTACGTAGTTGACCAAGGGAGGATGGAGGAGGAGGAGGAGGAGGCCACTCCAAAGGCCCCTGAGGGCAGTCCACATAACTCCCATTCATCTGCACATGATTCAGCATAGAGAGAGAGTGTGAAGAGATTCCCACCGTTGTGATCTGCTGTATCAGTCAGGGGAGAAGTTGTATATATATACTATACTACTATAGTATAGTACTATATACTATATATATATATATATATATATATATATATATATATATATATATATATATATACTGTGTACAGATATCACACAGTGAAGTATGCAAGTCCTGCACATCGGTAATAATTTAAGACTTGTAAGGATATTGAACAGCCGCCCAAGAGATTTACTAGCCACTTTGAAGGGACAAGCTCTCCAATAACTGCTTATCAACTGCAACTAATTGTTGCTTAAACAGTCAACAGTTATGAATACTGGGGAATTTCCTGTCACTGATTTCTGGGTTGAATACTTTTTCGTGTTTTATTGCTGAAAGCGTGCAAATATATAGCATCCATACCTGTTTATTAGCACTGTGGAATAATGAGGCAGAGTGATGCAGGTTTAACTCCAGTTTATATTCAGTAAATACAGCACCCTACTCCAAACTAATAGGGTTCTTGAAATCATATATGTGAAATTAAACATAAATTGTAACAACTAATATGCACTAGATGTGGTCAGAGACATATCATGAGAGAGACACTGACCTTTTAAAAAAAGTCACATTTTGGCATGATGCGTCACCCAGCAGTGAATTCTTGTCTGGAATCTGTAATATTTTTTACGCCGGTCAGAGCAGAGCCACAGAAATAATAACAACAACACCGGTGTTTGCCGTTTTCGACACGAGCAGAGGCTGCTGCGGCTTTAAAACATTTGGGAGGACGGAAGGATCTAGCATCGCTTTTCATGTCTTGAAAGAGCCGAGCCGTTCAAACGGCTCCTCTGAAGCTCCCTCCAAAGGGTGGGCCGATTGTGTCGGCCTCCGCCCAGATGCGGCGGCCGCGCCTCCATCTCTGCTGCTCTTGAAGATACCGCCGTGGCTCTTTTGGCGGGCTCGACCCTGGCAATCAGCGAGGCTTCAAACCCCCCGCCGTCGCCCTTTGAACGGCGCCCGGGAACGTCTGTTGCCAAGCACCGCTTTCCTCTCGGCGCGGAGAAACACTGGTGCTTTCAGATGCTTTTCTGTCTCCTTGTCAAGCAATGTCAGCTTTTGCCTGTACAACACACTCACTACTGTACACAAATGCAACATCACACCCAGCTCACATGATGCCAACATGAATATACATTACTGTTCCAAGTGATTACGCCCTGTTCCTGGGAATCAGCGAGGAGTCTTTCGGCACCACGTGGGGGTGTGTGTGCGGCCCCATCTCATTCCCAGGTCGTCAAATACGGCCCCTCGGTCACGTCCGTCGGAGTCTGACACCAAGGAACCCTTTTGGCAGAGTGTGCTGCCATCGGTGTGTCAGTCGCAGACAGGTCCTGGCGGCAGAACGAATCGTGCGCTTTTGGCTGCATTCATTCAAAATGCGGCACCTTCCTGCAGAGTTGTGCAAAGGAGCAGGCGCATTTATTTGTGCTTTAGAACGTAACTGCCGTGCTTTATTCTTCTGATTCACAACGCCGCTACCTTTCTGTATTCACACTCCAGCTCGCTCCAGCACTGCTCTGAGCCGTGGAGGGGAAGCTTTGCGACAATGCTGACTTATTATTGTTCTGTGTTTCAAGAAAAATAATAGTTTTGATGACTGAGTACAAGGCTGTTTGACTTTTTCAGCTGGATGTTTTGCAGTGTGGCGAGTCCATTTGCTTTTGAAGGAGTCATTTATCCTGCGGCCTTCCCTCTGCTGGTGACTAAGTGTGGACCGGACTCTGTGTCATGTCTGTTGGGTGCTGCTGCGGCCAAAAGGCCCTACAGCCAGCCATACATCATCAGGTATTGATACGGTTCCACCAGAGCGCCACGGCTGACATTTGATTCATAGCTCTGGGTGCTCTTTTTGAATTCCTAACAGTCAACAAGGGATCACAGGGAAATGTCAATGTTGTGTTGGTTTGGGGCGCCTCAATGACACGAGGGAAAGTGGTAAAAATAATGGAGGCTGTTCAGAGAGGTAGCGAACTTCGTCTCGAGCTAATGGCCCTTTGGTGTGTGATTGTGTTTGTGTTTATGGAGGCAGGATGTGATACAGTTCAAGATTGTATCCATTCTTGTTCAGATTTAAATTCTGTTTATAACTTTGTTTTGTTTCCAGTCAATCCTGCCTTCGATTTTTAGCAGAGCTGGATGAGAAAATAAACGCAAATATGTTATAGGGACAGTTCACCTCAAAATCTAAAATCCATTTTATTCCTTTTACCTGTGGAGCCATTTATTCATCTAGATTGTTTTGGTGTGAATTGCAGTGTTGGTATCGGCTGTGTTGGTATCGGCTGGAGGTATCGGTTGGAGGTATCGGCCGTAGAGCTGTCGGCCTTCTCTCCAATTTAATGGGCAAATCAGATTGTGGTGCACAAGATGCACAAAATCTCCAAAACTATCTACTTAAACTATGCAGCTGGAGAAAGCTGCTGGTTTGCTTTCACTTCAATCCCGGTGCTGGCCATCTGGCATACCGGGACAAATCCTGTTGGGCCGTCAGACTATAGATATCTACCGGCCACCTTGGCTGGTAAGCTATATATGGTAATTCTTCCCATAATGGCTGGGACAAAAATCGCCTTGCCATTTAGCAAGCTCATTGGCATGGGGCAAAACTCTGACATCAGAATAAACTATAAAACAATCCCAAAGTCATTATTGAAATTGACCTTTCACTGTAACATTTATTGTCTGTTTTTGACCATACAAATCACAGCACTGGGCCATATTTTATGATTTTTTCTTGGAGGTTGTGTATAAATTGTAGGGGGTACAAATAAGTGTACAGTTGGTCTGAAGAGTCTATGATTGCTATATAAGGAAAAACAGCACAATATTAGCTATGATAATAACATATGTTTAAGAATAGTGTGAAAGCAATGAGAGGAGAATCACATGAAAATAAATTTGGGTTGAAGGGACTATGAAGAAAAATGAGAAACGCTAATTTGTGCATGCACTTTTGAGACGGCCCCTAACTTCAGCTTGTGAGTTTCCTGTTTATTGTAAACTCATGCAAGGTGTCAAACATTAGTTGAGTGTTGAGTGAAATCTGGTGAAAACTATTGATGATGAATGTTGTATCGTTTGGATGCTGTTCGTTTTTGTATCCATCCATATCCTTAAAAGTATCCATATTCGTTGGATACTCAGGCCTGGTTGTGAACCAGTGAGATGTTTAACGATCACTGCTGGGTGGGACATTAAATTCACTGATTGCCATATTTCATGCTCCTTTGTGGGGTGAGAAAGTTCACCTTTGGGGTCAAATGACAACCCTTCAAATCTTCCCTCGACAAACTGAATGCATGGATGTCAGACTCCACACACAGCCGGTCAAGCTGACATTTTGGAGATGTGAGGTTTTCTCCCCACAACAGAGATACGTTTATACTGCAGACAGTCGCGATAAGTTTACACCTGCCCTTTGGAGAATATAGCTGCTTTTATTTCTGCACTGACAAATGTGGCTTCTAACAAACATCCCCTGACAGAAGAGGCTTAAACAGAGCATGATCCCTCTCACCGCCAACTGCCGTGTACACACACACACGCACACACACAGCCTTCTCGACACAATATAATATGCACTTCACAGCCGGCGGATGAAATGAATGCAAATAACGGCGTGCGAGAGGCTTTTGAGCGTGCCGGAGAAATCAGTCTGTGGCCCCTGCTCTTTTAACATTTGCTAAAAATCCATCACGTGGCGTTTGCAGAGTAGGCAGAACCCCAGATAGACTGTAACAAATGCACATGCTCCCTTTTGTCACCTTTTCTTTCCTTTCCGCCAAACCTTTCGAGTGCGCACACACGCACACACACACACACACACACACACACACATACACACTTCATAAGCCCCTGCAGAAGGCCAGCGGAGAGAGCAGGAGAGGCGTGACAATAGACTGAAAGGAGAGTCAATATCAAACTGAGTAGCAAAAGAAAGGCGAAGAACACACAAGGTGCGTACGTGCGTGCATGTTGTACTTTCACTTGAATGCTCGTCAAGCTATGAGGCATTTGCACAGGAAATCTACCACGCCGTTCGCCTTCACTGGTGCTCACGGTGCACGCCGTCACTATGTGTGAGAGCGAGGGGAAAGACGACAAAAGAATCAAACAGACAAATAAGGAGGTTCACCTTAAGAAAGGGGAGATCGTCAGCTCTTCACACTCACAATCTGTGGACGCATCTTCTTTAACCGCTTTGATAGCAGCAGCGAGTGAGAGCACTGAATGTCAGCTCTGTTTGTGTGAAGTAGCTGCCACATCGAAACAAGCCGAAGCTGTAAAAGTCTTTCTGCGAAGTGGTTTCGAGAGGAAGATGCTCGACTTTAGGGTTGTTGTAGAGAAGAGAAAAGAAGAGAAAGCAAGTGGGAGGAATTGACAAAAGGAGAAAAGGGAGAAAGGGTAGTGCACTGTGCATATATACAGTATATACTGTATATATATATATGTATGTCTAAGGCATGTGTGCTCATGCCGCTATGAGAACCACCTGCTTGTGGGCGATTGAGAAGACTGACATGAGGCAGTGCAGCATGTCACAATGCTGAACACGGACATTTTCTCGCAGCAGTTGGAAAAAAAACTAAACCGCAGGTAAAACGCTGCAAGAGACCAAGCACTTAGAAACAATCCACCTGAAGAAGCATGAGAACACTGACACCAACATGATCCGCGTTCCTCTGGCAGATCGTTGGTTCTAGTCCCGTCACAACCACGTTTCTTCAAAATGTCAACTTCTCCGTTTTCTGTTTGTGACGATGCATTCTTCACGTTTTATCTAGTTTAGAGTTGCAGTTAAAATACTTTATTATATTCATGAACTCAAACCCAGTTGTGATACTATTTACGGTCAGCTATTTTCTGCAACAGCCGTTCAATATATTGACATTCTGTAATTATCTTTTTGTTTTTAGTTGTCTCCAATCACAGGAAACAATGCACACGTATAATCCAGCCATGTTTGTAATTTTATTCGATCAATATCAGAACAATTTGTGCTCCAGTTCTATGGAAACATTTAAAATCACCACATGGTTTTCACAGGAAAGAATCACTATGCTAACACCTGACTAACCTCTGCTTTATTATTATTATTTATTTGATTCTGTATATTTTGCTAATAGCTCTCACCTCTTCAATATCCGATGTTGCGTATACCTCATAACTACATATGAACCTGCTCTGGAGGGTGAAAAGTGACACTAAAAGCATCCTCACACAAAAGCATGTTACGTCACACACCACTGGCGTGTTTTAAGATGAATCTACTTCCTTTAATGCCTTCGGTGCGTAAACATCTCCTCGTCAACCGGTGACCGCGGTGTTTCATTTCTCCATCAGCAGGAGCAGTGCTAGTTCATCATCCTGCACAGGAGAGTCTAACACGGGCCCTGGAAATTCAGCCGGGATGCCGGGACAGGAAACAGCGCAGCGGGAATGGATTTGTCATGTACCTGCTGACGTGCAACCAGGTGCTAAAGCGACGGCAGAAATGCATTCAAAGGCGCGCGTCCTGCACCGGCAGTTAAAGTTTGACACAACCGTGAGGACGACTCTGCCGACGCTATTAGTAATTCATCATCTTTTTACCGAATGTGACGAATAAGTACAGCGAGCCGGGGTCAAACATTTCTTAGTCTAAGAGCTTAAAAGTCACCGGGAACGAAAACTTTTCCTTTCAGGCTCAGACTAAAGCATATCATAACTATTCATGCTGTGAGCCGCATATTTTCTTTTTCTTTTTCCTCCATATAACTAAATCTGTCAAAGCTTTATCACTCGCTCTGTGAAGCCAATCGAACGGCTAATCAGCCCATCTACCCAGGTGACTTTGTTCTAAAGTTCACGCTGCTGCGATATCTCGCAGACGTACGCAGGAGCCCACCTCCATGATCGTGTGAATGATTGGTACAAATGCTCTAAGGGCATGATTCGCTCTCGCCTCCAGAACGGCTCCCATTTGATCCGCTAAGTGCTTTGCGAGGAGACGGCGTCGGGCGAAGATATTAGACTCCCTGCCTGTCATCCATCTGCATGCAGGGTTCAGCACTTCCTGCATCGGAAAGGGGGGGAAGAGGTCGCCCCGGAAACATCCCCTCTGTGACAATGACAACAGAGACGGTATTAACAGGCAGCTCCGGGTCCGCCTCTCAGATCTAGAGGTGACGCCTGTGACCCAAATCAGTAATTCTGGGAGCAATTGTTAAAAATAAAGCTGATAAGAGAAGAGAAAGTAAGAAGTTCAGTAAGAGTTCAGCTGCATCTATTTTGTGCATTCACACTCGTCTAATTTGGCAGGGCTCAGCTATCACGAAAGGGAACTCGGGCAAGGGGAAATGCTGCTGTACGGAATGAATACTATGAAATATTGCGCATATTTCCCTGCAACTTTACACACACACACACACACACACGGGCATGCACGCTTTAATGCATTTACTGAATATGTGAGGAGAACCCTAACACGGGGGGTGAAACCATCATGTAAACATTATGCGTTCCATATATGACCTCTGTGTTTCCTCTCGTTGCCCGGTGGGAAAACATAACAATACATGGAGATGTAGAAGGGGCTCCATCCATAACCCAATGGACAATGGTTCCAGGCACAGCGCGGGCCTTAACTAGCTGGCTGTTGTATACTCATGGGCAGGCAGGTTGAAATATGAGGACTGGGTACATGAGGTCTTCCCAGAATGCTAAACTCTCTCTCTCTCTCTCCCCGCCTCTATATCTCTCTCCCCCCCCCCTCCCGCTGTGCCCCGCAACCAATCTGACGCCTAATTAATCCTGAAGGTCTTTTGTTCCGCTGAGGTTTTTCCTCTCTTTCCCGCCACTGCACTCCATCCATCCTCGCCTCCCCTCACCCCCACTGCCTGCCTCTCATCCCTCCCCCTGCCAGCTTTTTTTTATTTTTTTTTCACCCCTCCTTTTTCACCACACACCTACACACTCTCTCTCTCTCATACATACACCTTATTCCAGCCTCTCCCATTTCATCCCCCCCCCCCCCCCCCCAAGGGAGGCACAGCACTGTCCCGGAGACCAGAACAAAGGTAACAGATGTTTTGCTTCTTTTTTTTATTTTTCAATCTTTGGGGTAATTTAATCCAGACAAAAATGTACGACTGCTATTACGTTTATTCCCAGTGTTCTACTAATTATGGTCACATGAGACTTTTTCATGGTTTTCACTTTGCAAAAGCGTGGACCCAGTGGACACAATAAGCAGCAGCATAAGGCAAAGATGTTTACTGCGGCGACCTTAACTGGCATTTTGGGTTGGATGAGAGGACGATATCACTCTCATGTCTGTACACCCAGCGGATAGTTAGCTTAGCTTGGCGTTAAGACCGGAAACAACAGCAAACAGCTAGCCTGGCTCTGAACAAACTACAAAATCAAAAATGTGTACAAAAAACACACAAGGTGTAAAAGGGGGCTCCTGGACCAGACTATTTCTTTAGCTGGAGCAGTTGCCAGGTAACCAGGTCCTCCTTAAAGTGCATTGTGTTTCTAAGCATGCCAGGTGAGCATCTTTCTGTATCGTCGATAAGTTATTTCACTCCTGACAGAGGATGTGTTTTCCGGATGTGATGGAAAAAGAAACTTCTTTGTATCAATACAGGTGTTACCAGACTGATGTACAGATAGGTATTTTAACATAGGGGTCGTCAAAAGACACACACACACACACACACACCCCCTGGCTCGTGTTCCATCCCGCAGCCAAGCGGAGCATGTCAGCAACACAAGCCGTGTTGCCTCAGCTATAGAAGCGAGGGGAGGAAGACCCTCGGGAGAATATCCACAGGGGTTTGGGAGGCCCAGAGGGTCCAAGTGATCAGCCAGGCATGTGAGTGGGTGGAGAGGGACAGTCGCTGGTGAGGGATGTGTGTCAATGTCTGAGCAGCAGAACAGGACTGATGTTTTGGACATTTTGTTTTGAGGATATAAAATGGTCTCACGGCTGATGATGACTCATCACCATATTTGTAGAGTAATTGCGACAGATAGATGAACTGATTGATGACCAGAAGGCAAGCTGTTATAGTATTTAAAGAAAATGTGTAATTGCAAATGGGATAATGGATTTTTCACTTCCACCCCTTGTCTGTCTCACCCTATCAAAACACTTCTACATTGTTGGCTGTAGTGAAAATGAACAGAAGTTATTTGTGGCTCTCAAACATGTAGTGAGGAATGCATCCCATAGTCAGTCCAACGCTTCCTGTCACAGCATTTGCAAATTCCAAATAGACACTTGAGAAAACACCAACGTCAATCATTAACAATCCACTTACTAGAATAAAAAGAAACAAACTAACTGTGGAACAAGGTAATATCGACAAAATCTGCTTCGTTCTCCGGCCACCTTCTCTCATGGAGTCTGCTGCATGACTGATGTTCATCTAACATAGAGAAAGCAATGAACAGTTTGTTTCAACCAAACAGATCCAGCATCTATGGAACCAAATTAAAAGTCTGTTTTCCGCATTCATATTTGTGTTTCCGCCCGCAACCGCAGAACCATGAAGTTTAGACACTTTAGAGCGATAACACATAAAAAACAAACAAAAAAAAACAAAAAACGACAGCTGCTTTTGAATATCACATTTCAAAAGCAGCTGTTCTTTTTTTTCTCTAATGTGTTTGAGAAAGTACTTAAAATAATACACGCAGAGGTGTAAAAAAGAGACGAAAACTCCAAAGCCCTGACAGACTCCGCTCTGATATTTCCTGCATGATGAGGAAATACGAGGGACTTTTTCGTCACCCGAAAACTATCGTACAGGAACTGAATGTAGTCGCTGGCACCTCCGGTTGTAATGCAGAAGCGACTTTTTCAAAAGATTCTTGGTCCCCTGGGAACGATCCTGTGGTGGAAAAACCTTAAAAAGACTTTCAGTCCTCTGAGCCAGAATGCCAAGAGAGAGGCGCAAATATGTGATATCAGCCACTGCCAAGTGTCAGCTAATGCTAATATGATCAATATCACACAGTTTGATGTCTGCTTAATCTATCAATACGACACGGTTATTGGGAACCTGATCTTCCTTTCCTCCTTTAAGTCTACAATATCAATTCTAATATTCATGGCATGAATATTGGTCTTCTCCCTAATAAGAGCAGAGCAGATGGATAACAGAGTATATTGAAGATAACATGGTTGCAGCGTGCGTGTTAAGTAAAACAGTACTATGGAGCCACATCTGTTGATCTGCCAACTGTACGTCAGCGACTTCGTGAACGATCTGATCTCCCAGCTGTGATGCGTGCTGATTTGGGCGTCCAGCGTGTATGACAGAGCGGTCCATTGCTCCAGGCTGGAAGGTCATTTAAAGGCCAGACATCCAGACCTCTCCTCCTCCTCCTCCTCCTCCTCCTCGCCGCTCTCCTGCCTGAGAGCCGGAGATAAACCTACACATGCCAGCCACACAGGACCAATAGTCGTGATTTATCGGAAGCCATTTGGTACCTGAACGCCTATGAAATTGTAATGAACTTGATTATGCTTTTAATGAAGTGTGAGAGGCTCTTCAGAAACGATTATAGCCATGCTCTGGCTCACGGCTAGAAGGCTGTGGGGGGGGGGGGGGAAGGAGGCGTTAGAGAGAAGGAAGGAAGGAATGGAGGACTGTTATGAACAATGGAGACGGTGTAGGATACTGTATGGCGAGCAGAGGAGCCAACAGGAGCGCCTCGCTCCTTTGGAACAGATTACAGGGGCGTTTGACTGTGTATCCGAGGTGACTTGACCCGACCAACCCCATTTCTGTTGCTCCCTGCGAAGGGATTTTCCCTCAAAGCTGCATGCTGACGTGGTACATTACATTCAACAGCCTGCCACCTCATAGGTCATATTTTGCATACATATTAGACAGTTGAGGAGGATTCTAACCTTTCCATGTACAGGGTGCTCCCGTTCAGACGGGTAGACATTATTGTTCAGTAATTTCACACCCAAATCTCCACTCTCCCATGCTGCTTCCTCTTTAAATACCACATGATGAGGTAAGTGGCTGCTGAAAGGGCAGACTGACAGTCCAGGAGCAAACAGTGGCTTTTTTGCTCCAATTATTATTGTATGCTAAGTGACAAATTGTAATGAGATACGTTATGGATGCACAGAAGGAATTCCCTTGTCGCTCTCATTTACAAAGGTCAAAGATCCGGATTAGTTTAAAAAATAAAGCAACAACTGGTGATCGTTAAAAGATTATTCCAGTTTATTACAAATGGGCTATTGTTTGCCACTTGTTCAGGTATGATAATATCGTACCCACCAAAGTAATTGAACCTTCGCTCCCCCCTCCCCCCGCTGCTTCTCCATCAAGCTGTCAGAGCCACACTGTCACCAACTCACTGAAGAAATATTATATCATTTTTGGAAAAAACAAAAAAGTGATTTCAGAGAGCAGCAGACAGAGAAAAAACCAACGTGTATACATCAGTATCACTTCAGTAGCTAGCTACAAAAGAAAACACTGCATTTCTTTTCTACATGAGAACACTACTGTACATCCTGAGGCTCTTAATGAGGGGTTTTCTTCTTCTTGTTTTTCTTCGCAATGACGTACTGTATCACATCTGTTGCTAAATTCAAGCCAGCCCATCTGTTCCTTTTTGTTTTTGTTGAGTAAGTACGCGTGTGCATTTTCCCACCTATGAAATACTCATTCATGGATGGTGGGAGCACACACATGTTTTGTCTTCGTGTTCATTCTGGTATCCTTCCAGGTAGCTCATGAGTTCATACTAAACACTGCCTCTGTGTTTGTCTATTAGTCCTTTGACCTAAAGGTTTACATATTTTATCACATTATTGTTTTATTATTCCACATTTTGTCAGCTTTTGCACATGGAACACACTGATTCTTCTTCTACTCTTCATAAACAGCCAGGACTCAATAGTGCAAATGTGTTTCTTTCATAATGAAGCAAATCCTTTCATTAGATCATCTGGAACAAGGGAACAATAGGCAGTTTTTCTTGAAAAATGACTTAAACAATAACATCGACTATCATATATAGTCTCGCTTTAAAAGTTAAAATGTGAATGCAAAAATGTACAGGTTTCTAATCCGCCATGGAACAAGTACACTGTATGAGCGCACAACTATGGTAAGTCCGGTGGATCAAAGTTGAACCAGGATGTTAAGAAGTCAAAACGAACAGGACGTTTCTAACGGCCGATTTCGGTCATCGTCTTACGCTACGCCTTTGTTTTTTCTTCCAAGTTAATTTAGCTTAACCTTGAGGTTTGTTTAAAACCTGTATAACTATTTGCGCAGCTTAATCTTCATGTTCTCCAATCTCAGCAATAACCGTAGTGTGTACAATGTAATAATTATTGATGAACACAAAGACTAAAACCCACAAACAAGAACCCAGGAGCATCCTTTAACCATCTAAAATACCAATCTATAAAATATTCAACTGCAAGAGGAATGTTATTTGACTGAAGCACCGATGAATGCAGATGTTTCATCAGTCAATTTGCGCTGCATCACTTATGGCGACGATCGCAGCTGAACCTGTGGGTACAGTGTGCTGCGGTAGCTGTCACTTTGTGTGTATCCGTCGCCATCACTGTCTACATGCTGAGGCTGTAACACTGTCTGCAAGGTCTCCGAAGCTGTTAATCAACTCCTCTCTAATGTGTTGTTCACACCTTCTCCCTCTCCGACTTGGTGGATTTCTATCTTAGACAGGGGCGCTTGGCTGGGCGATCGCTGTCGCTAATTTGTTGTGGCAATATTAATTAATGATCAGCCTGTCACAGCTGTTTATATTGAGACAGATTAGAAGTGGGAGAGATTAGACAAAGAAAACAATCTGCGAGCGGCTCAGCGGCTGACAGGGGTCACCTTCACGTGTCTGAAATCATATTCAATTTGCCGAGGCGGAGGCGGGGAAAATTACTCCACTTGACCAGCCTTGTATCCTTCTCTATCTGTGTTGGTTCACGTTTGGAGATAACTAAATCAATTCATTTTGCACCGCAATAAACTAAAAGACAATTTACAGTCACATTTGATCCCTGCTGATATGATGAGAAATTAAAATGCTCTGGTGTGTTTCATATGTTTGTACTAACCACAAGACCTGAATCCACGGTGGCGGCGAAGTGCGGCGTCCTGACTGCTGGACCCCCCGTGCCGTCCTTCCACGTGGACCTGCTGACTCTGTGCCGGCCCACCGCCGCACACAAGTCTCAGTTAACTTGGCAACAACGCAGTGCATTGTGACGGCGAGGGGAGATTAAGTGGCCAATCAAGGCCCGAACAGTGGGGTAATGATTCCACTTGGTGAAATGGGTGTCTGGATTACTGCTGCACTTTCTCACTTCGCTGTGCAGGCTTTAATAGGGCAAAGACATTTCCCGCTAACTAGAGTGCCACGGGCACGATTCAAGAACAGCTTCCTACTCACTGACTAATAATGAAGACGGAGGGTGCTTTCACACCTGTGGTTTGGTTCATTCGGTCCGAACCAAGGGAGGAAAGAAAATGATACATTACTGCATTTTAGTTCTGGTCCGGGATCCTCTTCACACTGCCTAATTACAAACCAACCAAGGAGAGTAAACATTCATACAAACTGACATGTAACGTGTTGACTAGACAGTTTTGGCGATTGTCGTCCTGCATCATCAGAAATAACTGATTTGAAGCATTCTTAGTATTATTAGAATGCAAATCGACCGCGTGTTCTGAATAATGACTAAACAGGTAGAGACAGGCCTGTGCAAATTCCCCTTTGCATGAGGCGCATGCAGCGTGTTGTGACTCAAGGGCCTATTACTGTAGGATTGCTGTCACACACTTTTTAAAGGACTTAATGAACTGACAAAGTGCACACATTTGGATACAAGCACAGCAGTTTTACAGCAAAGAAATGACGCGCATTTGTGTTGACTTGCATAAAGAGGTTATATACATGACCTCATACAGATCAATTTTAAGGTTGTGTCATGAACAGACTCCACGATGAGCAGATAGATTTATTAGTCGTTGAGCTTTTGAAAACGTGCTAAAATCACATATCTGCTATCATAAAATCGTGTGGTTTGTTTGCTTTCCTACCACAAAGGAACCGCTCCAGAGTCCGCTTGGAAGCGGGTTGAGACCACCTTTTCAAGCCGCCTCGGTCCGAGACCGATTGGGTTGTTGGTCCGCACCGTGGTTCGATTGGCAGCTTTCACGCCAGCCTTAACGAACCGGACTAACCAAGCAAACGGACCGGAGTTTGTTTAAACTGGATTAAACAGGTCAAATGTTTTAACCAATCAAAGACATTATTATATTATATTATATTCAGCCTCACCCCAATCCTTTTGGTACAGTCCCTTAGAGAATTGGCTCCCACACTGAATCCCTTGATCAGCTAGAAATATCATGCTTCCCTGAAATCCTACTGAACATGTGCTGTTGAGCAAGGCAGTAAACTCCCTATGGCACTAAGGTTCCCAGCTGAAAACACCTGTCGCTCTTCTGATAACACCCAGAGCTTGAGAGCACTTTGGAGGCACAGCGTTATTTTGTCACGGCTCTAGCTGTTGCTCTGGTTGAAAGGAAGGCTGACGCACGAAGAGAGAGAGGACGGACATGCCGGTCTGACAGGGTTCATGAGTTTTTGTGGGCCATCGTTTTCATTGGTTCAGATTAACTTTATCATCCCACAGGGGGATATTTGATCGGTCCAGCGGTCCAGAAAACATAAAGACAATAAAAACAATAGCATTACATACACAATAAGAAGCTTACATATGCAGAGTAGAACACGCTTGATCAAGTCTTTGTGGTGCATAAGGGCGACTGTGGCTCAGTGGTAGAGCAGGGTCGTCCTTCAATCAGAAGATCGGCGGTTCGATCCCCGGCTCCACTAGTCCACGTCCATGTGTCCATGTGTCCTTGGGCAAGACACTTAACCCCAAATTAGCTGTGCATGCGGGTGTATGAATGGGTATGAATGTTAGTTAGAGTCCTGATGGGCAGGTGGCACCTTGCATGGATACCCTCCTGCCATCAGTGTATGAATGGGTGTGAATGGGTGAATGATCACATGTAGTGTTCTAGGACTTTGAGTGGTCAGAAGACTAGAAAAGCGCTATACAAGTCCATTTACCATTTAGCCTGTCTGTCCCGGCTAAAAACAAAGTGACAAGGACGAGCGCAGCATTTAACGCATGGTTGAACATTTTCCAACGCAAAATGTGCAGCGTTAAAGCGCAAAATAGATGCTCAGCGATGCTCATCGCAAAGAATTAACACAAAATAATACACCTGGCCATAAAACGTCTTGTTAGACACAGCCCTAGGAGAGCTGCTTAATGTAGCTGACTGTGGTCGTACTGGGCCTATCACTCAGCTATGAATAAGTAGGGTGAAGTCAGTGTAGGGCAAGATATCTCTGCAGAATGCATTCTCATTTGATTTCCCTGGATAAATAAAGGTTAAATGAAGGAAACCAAAAATTAAAGCCCTTGCTGGAAGATAAATAGCTCTTTAATGTCAAGCACACTGCTGCCCGATGCCTCATTTCTGAAACGACTGTTAAAAGTCAATTCCCATAGACATGAGCGTAGGAGGCATAGAGGAAAGTATAGGCTGTATTACTGCAGGGAAAAAAAGTATATTACATTGTGTGGATGTGCACTAGTATGCTTGTCTTGTCACTCTCGCTGTATTATTCCTTAGTATGTATGTGAAGCAGAATACACCACCATGCTGTTCTCGAGAGTTTAAATATTTCATTGGGGGGTTGAATTCTCAAGCTACCAGTCACCCTGTTCAGCTAAGTTTGAAGGACTCCTCATCCTTATGTTCCAATCTGTTGAGTTAATGCAATATCCTCATATTACTGCCCTGTCTTCCCCTATTACTTCCATTGTCCTCCATTGATATACAGTGTTCAAGTGTTGAACCCTTCTTCTTCTCTGCGTCCCCACGTATTCTTACAAGGAGGATGTAGCAGTGTTGCTCTGACCCTGTGTATTACCACAATTTGGTCTTATTGGATATCGTCTTTGAACTAATCACTGTAACTTTGAGTTACTTATAATAACATTAATCTTTGCTAATAAACGGTAACACAAGCTATGTAAATAATATTAGCAAGCTAGCTGTCTAGCGCGGAGGCTAACGGTAAAACCAGATGGCAACCGCTGCTTCTTAAAAGTGAAGCCAATGCGGAAGTGCATTAAACTAGCATTCTTTCTAATGGCCATCAGGGTGCGGCACATCTTGTTGCAAAAAGAAGTCAGATTGTATAAAAGTCTATGAGAAAATAGCCCTGCTTCTCACTTGATTTACTACCTCAGTAAACATTGCAAACATGAGTTTATGGTCTCAACGCCACTTTCTAGTCTGGCTCCCTTGTGATCAAAAGGTCACTACTGCGCCATCACTCCTCCACAGTTCAAATATGGTCACTTCCGTTCCCTGGTTGCAAAAAAACAAGATGGCGACAGAGACGAAATCCAAGATTGCGACGGCCAAAATGCCGAACTCGAGGGTTTCAAAACCGTGACGTCACTCAGCTTTTCACCACGTTCAAACAAGGTAAAAATTGCTCAGCTTAGTTGCGATTTGTTACAATGTCATAATAAGGTTTCTGGTAAAATTATTAATTTGGAACATTTTTAATACCATAGATTGAACACTCTCTTTTAAGCTTAGAGCAACATGGTAAAGAGGTTTGGCCTCACAGGTAAAACCTTAAAATAAGGTTAGAGAATGATTTTGGGGATACAAAATATATTAATTATAAGGCCATGACACAAAAAAACATACTCATACAACATATGTATAACTTAATAGTGTCATGGAAATTGTCGATAAAACCATACACTTCTCAGGTCAGGGCGATGCTCTATACTGCATCGGCCCATTAACTTCTTCTCAACAAAGCTTTATCCTGCAACAGGTACAGCCAGAGGGAATTCTGGGAAAAGAGAACGGAGCAATGTGGCACACATAATTTGGCAAACCACCATAACATTTGCATTACTCTCAGGCTACAGCTGGCAACCACCCCCGCACTACGCTTCACATCTGCAGTGTAGTCAACCACTGCCCATGCAATCAGTGCTTGGCAGGAGAGGTTGGCTCACGTGTGAACATAGCGTGTGTGTGTGTGTGTGTGCATGCGTGAGCTGGAGGGGTTTCGCACTGACATTACGCAACAGTTCAGACATGTAACCCATCATATCCACGAACACATGTTTATTCGCACACGTATGCACGCACGCATACATGTTCTTTGTGCGCTTTTGTCCTTTACCAGTGAAAATAAAGCAGACAGCACGGCTGACTTTCAAGAAATTTCCACAAGCGAGTGCTTTCTGGAACTAAACGGGTGCGGCAAATCCTCTTAAAATCCTTTTAGACACCGTGGCAGCAGGGAGAAAAAGGGAGAGAAAAAATATAAAAAAAGTTTCTCCCAGGCAAATGTGCAGGTTTGTTGGGTTGATGTCGTGCTCTGGGGAAGGACACCCTCGCCAGTCTATTTCTTCAAGGCTGGAAGAGCGTTGATACGACACGTTACCCTGCAGGATGCGCGGGAGCACAATATGGTGGCGCGTGTGTCGACAGAAGGCTTCAAGGAAAGACTTTGGGGAAAGGACGCTCTGGATGTGCACTGTACGGACGGGCTTAATTATTTTCCATTCAAGACTTCAAGAGTGTGGTGCACATTCTTTTGTGTCGTATTAGGACAGTGGAGGCTTTACAATTTAGATTTCAGCTGCCATCATGCCAGTGACCTGGTCAGGTTGGATATTTTCTCTATGCAGACAATAGTAAACAACCAAACTCAGTGTGACTATCTAGTCAGGGCAGTTTCGATGAAATTCTTCTTTTTGGAATGAAGTTTTAAATGATTGTCAACAAGCGCCAGCCAATCCAGCCACGATGTCTTTAGGCTCTCCAATTTCCTCAAGTTTCTCAAAAACTAGTTTCCTGGCTCTGATTGCTATTTACATATTTGGGTAAATGAGCATGGGATTGGGCTCGGTGGTTTGTTTGTCGATTTGCTCTTTGCTTTTCTATCTCCTTTGGGCAACAGATTGAATTAATGTTTGTAGACACTGTGATGCCACACATGAGGAAACAGGAGATCTTGCAAAATTGCAAAACTCGCCCAATTACAGCTCTACAAACACATACGAGGAGGAAAGAAAAAAACTAATTTGGGTGGCGATGCAGCTTGCTCGTGTCAGAGGCACAAGGACAATAATTACCTACATTTGCAAGCTTTTTTAAATTTAAATAGACCAAAAAACATATTGTTTACTCAAGAAACAGGCTTTGCAGAACACAACCACACATATTTGTGATCTGTATTTTCACTATATTTTGACACAACGTAAATGACAGCTTGCTTTATCAGTGCTGGGGATGTGTCTGGGGAACTGGGGATGTGGCTGGGGAACTCTCTATCGCCTTTCCTCCTTAATTACTTGTTGGAGAGTGTTTGGCTTTTCGCTGCGCGCCTGCTGTTTTGGTCATTACAGGCCTCTGTAGGAAGTGGAGGGAGCTGCCAAAGCTTAGCAGAAGACGGGCGCTGGGGATGTGTCTGTACTCACCTGGGGTAAATGAGGGCAGCTCTTCCTGCTGGCTTTGAGGCCTGTCCTCCCCTCGGGGGCCGTCCTGATGTTGAAGAGGGCCTGAAGAGCGCACTGGGCCGCCTGGGTCTTGGCCAGCTTCTTGCTGCGAGCGCAGCCCTCAAATATCCGCCCGTCGACACGCACCGCCATCACGAAGCTGCGCAGCCTCCGGCCCTCAGCTCGCTCCGAAAGGCAGGCGTAGCGCAGGCCCGGCCGGAGCTCATTGAGCAACGCCACGGGACTCTTGGGGGCCTCCGGATCTGGGACAATCCCACCTAGCCTTTGTTGGGCCTGCACCATCAGGTCCAAGGTATGGCGGAGCAACCGTCCATGTCTCAGCAGCTCGCTCGACAGCAGCTCGCTCTCCGCTGCTGAGTCGCAGAGCGAGAGGCCATCGGAGCACGGCGAAGATTCAAACTCCTTGAAGAGCGTGTCAGGGAAGTCCGCCTGATCTGAGGTGAAGTCGGCCGAAGGGTTTGAGATGTTTCCCATGGCCAGGTGGGCCTGAGGAGCGTTGGCGAACTGGACGAAGGACTTGAGGGCCAGCTCGGCGGCCTTCATCTTAGCTTTCTTCTTTGTGGGGCCCGTGCCTTCGAAAGTCAGCCCGTTCACCTCCACGGCGATGGAGAAGACGGGCGCATGGACCGGGCCCGTCTGAGACACCACGCGGTACTGCAGGCCCGGCCGTAGCTCGTTGAGTTGCACCAAGGCGTTCTTTGGAGCTTCGGACCAGGACAGTTTCTTATAGATCAGGCGGAGTTCACACAAGTGCCCGTTGTTGTCCTCCTCCAGTGGCCGCTTCCTCTTCAGGCCGGGGCCGCCACTTCTTGCAGAGTCGGAGCAGAAGAGCGACTGGCACTCCGCAGATCCAATGGAGCGATCCTCTAAGTTACCAATGTTTCGGTTTTCCTTTACCTCTGCACTGCTGGTGCCTGAAATAAAAAAAAACAACAACGTGAAATGTCAAAGTGAAAAAAAGCAACTATTACTGCGTGACACTTGCATGTATCCTGGCTGAACAAAATGAATCAAGGGAAAATCTACCAGGCAAAATTGAGCCACTTTATACACAATGAAATGGTAATGAACAAATCTGCAATCATCTCCCTGAGCCGAGCTCACTTCATACCACGAGGCTCTATCATATTTAAGTGTTTTAAAATCCAAACACAAATCCCCTAAAAATGGCGATGTTATCTGCCAAATCATTCTCGTAATCTGCCTCCAAATTGGTTCTGAATCTGTGTCGTAAGTGGGAACCATTGGCCCCCGTGGCCAATGCAGAGCATCAATCCTATTTGTAACGGGGGTGGGGATCACGTCGAGTGGCAGACATTCCATGAAAGGATAAAATGTC
Organism: Anarhichas minor; assembly: GCF_050575085.1. Lineage (NCBI taxonomy): Eukaryota > Metazoa > Chordata > Actinopteri > Perciformes > Anarhichadidae > Anarhichas > Anarhichas minor. Next base: position 2,019,009 of record NW_027466496.1, on the reverse strand, counting down.
TGTAGCCCGCTTTTATTTCACACTTCTGTCCTCTGTGAGAGCAAAGCCTGAACAGCTGTGATACGCTCTTCAAACCTAGTTACGGGGAAGTGGTGGCGTATTGCATTTCTGATGGGAAATTAACAAAAATGGGGTGTTCAGATATTGCCACAAGAATGTTAATGGAGGGATGGGAGGCTGGGATCAAGTGCTGACATTCAGGGCTGGGCTGAGGCAGATTTGTAGATGATAGCGCATGCAGGCGCGCAAGCACCTATCTCATGACTTATTTATCACACTCAAATCTAATATTCAACAGCTAAAGATAATACAGATTTTAACACACACGCTGACATCCGTGCGTAATCAAAGACGCCGTTTCCCAAATAATTAATTACGTGGGTGACAGACAGATCATTTCCATATTAGGCCCGCCAGCGAGGGAATTAGCGCAGCGCGCCGACAGAGAGAAAGAAAAAGCGGCGGCAGCTTACTTAAACTGTCCTCGTCCTCTGTGCTGCTGGTCCCAGGGCTTATGTACTTGAAGGGGGCGATCAATGCTGACAGCATACTGACTTTCTCTGGAGGAGAGAGACAAGAGACAAGCAGAGTCAACAAGAGGGCAGTGGCGGAGATGTTTTGATAGTTTTATCGATCAAAGGCGCGAACCAGTGTCGGCCCGTGCACGGGCGACAACTGGCCTCGTGAGCGCACTCGCTCTGTTGCCCGTGCACGGGCCGACACTGGTTCACGCCGAGACCCATGCACGCCCACAAGAGGAAGAAAACGCAGACCCGCGCACGCGCATGCACACACATGGAAGATTTAAAAGAACTCATGAACAGAAATCAAACAAAAGACATGAAGTGAAGTACAATACACACTGGGCTCTTGCAAGAACATTCTTATCCTAATCCTAAAAGTTCTCTCTCGGTGACGTTTGTGCTCCTTCAGATGTCGGATTCACCAAACTCTCTTAACTGGACAAAGTTGTTGTAAATCAAGCTTTTGACATTTGATCATGAGCATGACTGACGCCCCTAAAATTGTTACGTTCAGTTACGTTTCATGAGGTATTAGAGGACCTGAAACAATTAGGTCAAATTAATAGAACAGCTGTTCAATGCTTTTGTCCGAGCAGTGCTATATCTTCTTAAAGCAGTCATGTGGCAGATATTAGAAGAGAGAATATAGTGTATTATGATTTCAGGTCAAATTAGTGTTTTTTCCTTTCTCTTTCTCGCTGTTCATGAAAACTAATACGCGGCTCTCTGATGGACCGCACTGAAACGCCATCTCCTCTTTGTTTTGACTTGATTTTAATGTGGCGCGGAAGATCCATGTCACAGTGACAAGCGATTCACTGTCAGTGGATACAAAAACCTGAGATGACGCACCGAACGCATACATGAAGAGAAAATACATTTACCAATGTGTATTGTATTTCTCTTTCATTTTTTTGTGTAACTGGATTTTATTTGGGCATTTGAAATCACACACACACACACACACACACACACACACACACACACACAGACACACACAGACAGTATATCTTCAGTACTAAACTTCCTTTCTTTATCAGGCCTAACTTGTCGACAGTGGCTTTCTCCCGTTCCTCCCCGGGGCCTGCTGCTGTCCAGGTGTGCGTGTTGTTTACAGTATGAAGCCCTATTAGGGCCATCGCTTGGTCTGGTGCACTCCATGCAGCGCTGAGCAGAATTGACAGACCAGTCTGGCTCCTTAATTACACCCCCCCCCCCCCCCCCCCCCCCCCCAACACCAGCTAATGATCAATAAAAGAGAGAGGAACGGGAGAGGCAACGAGAGAGAAAGAGAGCGAGAGAGAGGAGCTGGAGGTGGACAGAAGTAGGGGGAGGTGATGGAGGAGGGAATAAAAAGCGAGCGGAAGAGAATGATCTGGGGTGAGTTTGTGTAGGTGTGCGGGAGGGTAGAGGTCGAGCCCGAGGTCAAGACGCCTTCCAAGCTCCCCGCCTCTCTCCACCACAGTCCTTAATGCTATATGCTAAATGCTGCATAAACCGAGGGGCACATTACAGTGCAATAAACATGTTTTGATAAGAGCGCGAGGTTGTGAATGAGCTGGACCCCCTTTGCTCTCTCTCTCTCTCTCTCTCTCTCTCTCTCTCTCTCTCTCTCTCTCTCTCTCTCTCTCTCTATCCTCGCAGCTCAACAGCACTAGAGGGGCTCAATGAGTCACTCTGACACACATGGATACACTCTAAACACCGAGGCTGGAGCTGGTCCTCGCGGGCCAACATCACAATACAATCATTTGCATTCTGACCTAATTACGGACTAAAGCCCAACACAAGCAGCAATTTGGCGCTAAACGACTCCCTCGGCCAACAAGGTCATTACCCGGACCATTTTCAAATCAGTCTGTATTGTTTTTAAAGCCCCTGGCCCTTTTTACAGTACGAAACACGGCTGTCTGGTGTGTTTACAAGGGCGGCAAAATTAGAGGTTGTTGGTTCTGTACAGCGCATCTTAACCGGTTCTTGCATTTGTCACGCAAAATGTATACAGTTCCTGTGTAGCGTGAAAGACAAATGTTCACATCAAGCATGAAATTGCAGGCAATTAACAAACGGGAGGTTCACACTGCAGGCTGAAATGTCTGCAATGTATATTTTGGGGGGTCGGAAACCAGCCACTCAACAGCTTCTGCCAAGTCAAAGGGCCCACTGGGCAATAAGGCATGAGTTGGTGTGACCGGATGCACGCAAGTGTGTACAATATTATGAGCATGAGAAAATTCATTCTCCTTAGAGAACAAACTGAGGCCGTCAACGTGCAAATCTACAGGTGTGTAGAGCACACAAGCAGACGCGAGCTCCTTTATCTTTCACACTAAATTCAATAAGTGGCAGGTTTTTTAACATCTGGTCACCAAATATGACCAGAAAAGGTTTATAATTTTTTCGCTGTGATGATAAGTATTCTGTCAATTGGCTCAAAGTATGTTGAACTGGCCCCGATGCTACCTCTTGCCTTTTTGAACCTACCAGAGAAAATTGCTACTGTACTTAAGAGTCTCTTTCTATTGAGTGCTGATGTGAATAAAGAATAAATGTACTGTCAGGTCAAAAGGTTTCCAAGAGGTAGACAGGGCTAAGGCCCTATTTACACCCGGCATTAACATGGGATCTGTATCTGTATAAGGATAAACAAAAAACGAATGCAAGGTGCAAACGCATGCAGGACGCAATGTGATCGCAGAGTTAGATCGACCAAAACCTAGATGTGATCTGGCCAGCATTGAAATCGGGTCTTGACCAGGCGTGAATGCTATTTGCTCAGTGTCTATTCTTTGCCGTCTCTAAATTTTCTGCAGCCTACAAACTATTACTAGACTAGAAGCAGGAGGATTTTTTCAGTTTCGTTGCTTCTCCGTCATCTCCAAACTCCGGGAGTGGCCTTGGTGTCTCGAAAAAAAGAAACAGTGTAGCAGCAGGCTACAGGTAAGCCATGCTGTGTCCAGTGTTATTTTTTTCCCCTTTGGAAACACGCAAACAAGCGGGGGTGGAGAAAAGAAATGATACGGGTAGACTCACCGATCCTGCTTTTGACTTGAAAGCTTATTTATACCGATTTTTTTAAAATGTAGAATCGAAACCGTGACACCCCAAAGTGTTGACCTGATGGTGGCGGCCAGGTGAAAGGTTAAGGGATAACCAAGGTTATTACAGTTTACATCCGTCTGGGAAACATCCGTCTGCGCATAATTTCATGGCAATTAATTCAATAGTTATTACCCCCCCCCTCCCTTAAAAGGCCAATGATCTAAAGAGGAAACTAATTCTATGCACTTGCTCCAGTGTTAGACACATCGCTGGTCTGCATAAAAGCCTCAATAGACCCTTCATTCTGTATTCAGAGCGTTTCTTATAAGTTCACAGTCAGAACAGAGCGTTTCTGTATAGAGCTCTTCAGGTCTGCATAATTTCAAAGCGACAAAAAAAACAAAAACAATCCTTTTCACTTTCAATGAGACCGCAGTTCATTTCAAACGTCTCAGGAAGTGGCTATTGAGTAGAAAATATCATCACGCTTTCAATAACTCGGATGCTGAATCAACTGCGCAGTGGTAAGCGGCGCAGTTTAGAGGTCATCCCCCAAATGCCACCTCTGATCGTTTTTTGATAGCTTTATGAAGCGCCGGTACAAACACACTTCACTCTGATTTATGGGTGAGCTGTATAACGTCAGAGGCAGTTTGTGTTCGGAGTTTACAGTTTGTGTAGCGCGGCTGGTTTTTTTCCAAAGAGAGACGCGGCATATTTTAAGCCTTTTATGAATGAAAACACACAAGTAGTCCGTTTGCAGAGAATAGTTATGTAATTTGATACTAATTAAAGGTTAAACACAGATTTCATTTAAACTAGTGCTGGGGGGCAAGTTAACGCGTTATTATCGCATTCATTAATTATTACAATTATTTTATCGCGCGTTAACAGTTTTTTTATTACTATTAAGCGGACATTTTTAACACAATAACCGGCCGGCAGCAAGTGGTGAACAGCTGTTTGTGTGGCGTCTCTTCCATCTCTTCCTGTTTCCTTCACCTACATTCCCCTGGGTCCTAAGTCCCTCCATGTACAGCTTCTTATCACCCTCTACGATTACAATTTTTAATCGCGATTAATGATTTTTTTTGTGATTAATCATGCGATTAATCGCGATTCAAAATTTGAATCGTTACCCAGCACTAATTTAAACCTAAGCAAATATTCATCATATTGGTTTTACTGAATGCTGACTTAAGAGGACATTCACATTTTTGGTGTGTCGAACTGACCTACCGTGCACTGCATAGTCTCTGTAGGTTATTAGCAATTAATTAGAAGTAATTAAGTGTAAATGTACCCATTTCCTATATTTAGTACCAGGATAGTATGAAAATAACGATGTCCTTTGATAAAAAGATATCCATCGATTTTATCTTTAATTCTTCTTCGTCTTTTTTAGGTGACTTTGTTGTTTTAAAAGTGGAAAAATGGAATAACCCCAACCCAGTGACCTCACATGACATCAGAGCTTTATTTGGGGCAAGTAAGTTGAATTTACAATGGCCTCTGTCAAAGCTGGGAGGAAAGAAACACAGCCTGGTGCCAAAGTTCATCAAACCCACCGATCACCGCCGCCGGTGTGGACACCGTTACCTTTCGCGCCCTTCACGGTATCTGTCATCCATCCCTTCTTATTCTCCAGCCAGCCGAACGGACGAGACAATGCATGCCAATAGTCTCCATCCTCCACTGCACCAGGACACGGCGAGAGGAGAGGAGAGGACGCTCGGACTCATTTGTTTCCAGAGCACAAAAGGCGGGGGAAGGCAGAGGAGAGCCAGGTTAGATAGGGAGAGCCTTGGCAGATGGCCATGCACTCCTGATAGTGACAACGCTGGTGACGGTGTCCATTCAAAATGAGCTGGAGAAGAGAATCTCTCTCTCCTTGCACTTCCTGTATCAGTTCTGAGGAGAAGGGTAATGAGCCCAATCACATTTCCCCATGGCTCAGCATAACCAATGGGTCAGATGAGCGACAGGAGACACGACTAAAACAGGCGCGAGGAGAAATCATCGACTCTCGCTCTCTCACTTCTGAACTCGTGCATCCGAGGCCTACATTAAAAAAAAGCAACTATGTATCTAAATATGCTATTTAGCCATCACTTCATTTTAAGGAAAAACCTGCAGACTGATTCACCTCTGGCAGGACAACTGTGCTCCCTGGTTGTTATATGGACAGCACATATATGTGCAAATACAAACTCCAGAGCATCAAAAGACACCACAGAGCTGTTAACACCTGCAGAAACTCACGCAGAGAGAGAAGAGGATCTGAAGTTGAGTCTCCTTTATTCCTCTTTCCTCGAGTCTTCAGCGGGAGGGACTGAGATGTGAGGGGAGGACGCAAGGTGCCGGTAAAGGGGATTGAGATGCACCTGGATTCTGTGGTGCAGGGCGGGGACTGAGCACTGTAAACGTTATGGGATGAAACGCATGGGACTTATCTACCTAATGAAATAAAGGAATGTTAACGCCCTCTAATGTGCTTGTTTTTTCTCTCCAGGCGCCGGTATCTCCTGCCTGTCAACGCGTACGTGTGAGCGTTCCTGTGCGTGACGGACGTGTTGCCATTTAATTTGCAGTTTGGTTTGTTGCTGTTAAGCACATGAAAGTCCCAATGAACTAGGAAACTAGAAAAGCACTTAATGTGAATGAACTTACACTTGATCAGTGAGTGGAGGGGGGGGGGGGGGGCTGGATGGAAAGAGGTATAGGGGGATGCATTAGCACAGACTGATGGATATTTAGCACCTGATTAGCAGCAGTGAGGACGGAGTAGCCAGGCCATCTGCTTTACATGTGCTCCTGTGGACATGGGTGCCAAGGACAGACAGTTTTGTGAATGCTGTCTCTTTGCGCCGATGTCTATGTTGTGAGTAACACAAGCTTTGTCACATAAATGTACGTGGAGACAAGCGGTATTCGTGTTGATGCCTTTTACGGCTCGTTGTCAAGCAGACACAGTTATAAGCCCGTTCTTTAGAGAATGCTATAATTAAGAAATGTAGACAGACAATGGAGGCTGGGGTTGTTTTGCGCCAGTTAAAGAAGCCCAAAACGGTTTTTTCATGTTTTCGTAAATTGGTAATCAAGCAGCATTATCTCTAAATGACCTGAGAACATAAGAGGGAAATACTCTCACAAACCGAAGGCTACTGTACTGTTGAAATCATACATTACAGTTTAACATATTGTACAGTATATGTGTAGTAGTTTCATTTGATTGTCAATATACTATACTGCTTTTTTCCCCCCTACCTTAAGTCAAATCTTTCTTTCTACTCCACACGTTTTTTTCCACTTTTGCTGTATTATATAACTTTTTGCTACATTACATAGTGTAATATTACATGTGATATAATAAAAGACACGATTCAGAGCCTTTTTGTATTCATGGAGAGCGAAGGCTACTTTACGCCGAGGTGGCAGCAGAACACAACACCGTATCCCGCTGTGGAGTGTATAAGCAGAAGAGCTCCAGTGGACATTGAATCGCTTAATCATATTGTGGCGCAGGGGAAAATTCAATGCCGCTTTCTCTCTCTTTCTCTCCGCTATTCCATTTTCGACAGCGAGACACAGAGTACACTCCCGTGCTCCGGAGAGGCGACCTGCCATGGTTGAGTGTCATTGAGGAACCTGCTCAGAGTTCTGTGACGGCTGTGGATTGTCACAGAGGCCCTGCGTACGGCGCCACAGGTTCAGCGGGGGGGGGGGGGGGAGGGGCTCTAATGCCCGCTTGCATCCCTTCGGAGCACTCACACCTCTGAGAGCCTCACTTTCAATGCGGGCAGGAGACTTGAGAACACAGTCGGGATGAAAGCTTTTTAATGTCATCCCTCGTGCCTGAAGTGAGCAAAAAGATGCGTTTTCATGTAACATAAAATATATTAAAAATAAATACATTTTTGAAACGCATTTTCCTTTCCACCTCGTATGGAAAGCGTGCTGCCTTCGGGCCGCTTTTGCGTTCGACTGCGAAAGCTTTTAGCGCTAATATGGCGGCCTCTGAACAATGGCACCCGAAAGTGCTGTGGCGGCCTTTATGAAAAGGGTGCGGGTAGTAAGAAACACACAAGCAGCATGTCATCCTAAAAAAAGGAACTTGTTGAAATGCGAGGCCTGGAGATGGAGTCGGAATAGATATGAGATCCATATGCTGTCACCATCCTCCCCCCGAATACCTTTTGGCAATTAAAAGCAAACAGGCATGACTTTCTTCTTTCATTTTATTTTATTTTATTCAAAGTACCACACAGATCACGATCGCTACCTGATAAGTGGCGGATTTAATGCGCACTCGCTTCCCTTCTTAACAGAATATTAATGCAGGCTGCCATCCATGAGAATGACTCATTTACAAGCATGGAGAGGAAGCCGGGGACTCAAACCTGGATGGGGTTTGTCGCCTCGCTCGTTTGATAACAAGCACTCGAGTGTATTTACAAGGCAGAGCGAGCGAGATAAGTCTGCCGGTGTAATGACACTAAGCAGGTCAGGATGTCTCTGCCTCCCGGCGTGTTGTTGCTCATCTCTTTCTCGCTGTTATCCCTCCCTCCGTCACAAGGCATGTGCTTCCTCGTGCGGCCCGACGCTTATGCGCAGCCGCCTACGGCCTCGACGCAAAGCGGGAACGCCAAGCGCCACCACCGTCCTCGAAGGCCTTTTTGCCGCTCTCTCAATTTCCGTCGTGTTTGTGTGCTTAGAGCTGAGGACCCTGTCGAGGGTGCATTGTGTCGCTTTCGCCCTCCTCGGCAGTACGTGGTGCCGATGCGTGTGGTCTCCAATCTGGAAGTGTGCGGGAGTCAATAGGCAGGTGTGGGGCTGGACACAAATTGGCCCGTTCTCGTGGCCTGGACGGCGGCCGGAACAGAGAGCAACACTTGCGAAGGTGTGAGGGCGAAAAATAGCTGAGGAGAGTGATTTTTTTTCTTGGTGCAGCTTAATAAGAACTACAATTTATGTCTTTGGAGGGCTGAAAGAAATTTGTATTTCACACTTTTATTTCCCTCAGTTTTTCGTTATTTCACTTTTATAAGCCAGCTCCCCTGCACCCTATCTATTCAACCTCTCTCTCTTTCTCCATTACTTCACCTGCATCCCGTCCTTCGTTCCCCTGCTTAACAGCCTCCCTCTCCTCTCATCAAATAAACCTGCCAGCTTCTGTGTGATCTTCCCCCAGCAGTGCTCCACGCCTCGCATTATGACACATATAATCAGGCTGGCTGTTTGCACTACTTTGTTCAGCACAAATTGCTGCACCGATGGTCGCGCCGAAAGCACAGATGGGACGTGGACAGTTTTTCATCGGCTGTTCCGTACCACGGAGCCCAACACATCTGGTATGCGGCGAGAAGCATCTTTGCACTAATTTGTTTGTCACTATACATTGAAGGGACTATCTGTCATCCTGCCACGCTTTGGTTTGCGGCATGATGTTTGAAGAACATGGCTAGTCATAAGTTTCAGGCGGCCCGGCTGGCTGGCCGGCCACTTGGGACTCGCTCACGGGAGCCATCTGACTGTTGGAATGAAGGCAAGAAGGGGGAGGGGGGGAGGGGGGGGGGGATGCAGATGAGGGAAGGGAAAATAAAAAAGAGTGGGAGTAACAGTTACTGTTGCTATGAGTATCAACATTTAAGTTCTTGGCACATTTGCGGTTCACAATGGAAACGGCGGTAGATTTACCACTCACAATGTGTCGTCGTTCCTGAAACAACGCGTGCTCAACTTCAATCAGAGACGGACTCAATTTTAGGGCTGAAATTACAACTTTCAGTCGGACATTTCAGCCAATGAAAGTTGTCGCTGAAATCGGCCATAGCAAACATGAAAACGCTGCTATGGCAGATTTTTTTACTGTTTCAAACTGCTAGCGTTAGCACAAACTCTGTTAGCATCCAGGACCAGCTTTTAAACAGTGAGAAATAGGTTATTAATAGAATGTTTAGGTTTTTTTTGTAAACGTAACGTAACCTGAATACTACAAAGTCAATGATGTGCTCCGTGGCCTTGAAAAAAAAATAAAAATAGGTAGTAAGCTATTAGCTGGACATTGTTAGCTGGACATGCTAACAATTGCTGCTTACCTTCGAGCGGATGAACAGTTTAATCCATTCCTTGCATTTTTGCCCTTTTTGTGAGGGCGTCAAAAAAAAGGTACAAACACAGACCACCTTCCAAGTGTGCCATGCCTTGTTACGGCTGCTAAGCTTTGGTTGTAGAATTGCTGGTTTTTGTCACGTGCCACAACATTTCACACCCTGACACGAATGGTTTTGGGAATATCTGGGTCCCCACCTCGAGTTTCTCAGCCTGCCTTTCTATACAAGTTTAAAAAAAAAAAAAAAAAAAAGATAAAAGAAAGTGATGAATGCAATCCGACAGCTCATAATATCCGCTTTCCCATTCTATGCTCTACATTTAGTGTGATTCTAAGTCAATTAAAGAACGGTTTGATGTTGATGCGTTCAGACTTGGAAATTAAGCACCCGTCTGCTTTGTTAGTTGACAGTGTTGATCTTCATGTGCGCCTTTACACCAACAGTCTCCTACAGGCCATATAGCTTCGCTGCAAAGATTGCCTTTTGTTATTTGCAGATAGGAAGGGAGTATTGTAAACTCAGTTTAGGATAAACAGACACTTTAGAGGATATATTTTTGTCCAAGATACTTTCAAATGAAAGAAGCCTGGAAGGGGGGACAGGAAAAGTGGGGCTTTTGAGTGAAATGTAAATGGCGCGGCGCTCGCACAGAAATGTATTTTTCAGGGAGAAAAAAAACAAAAAAAAACACTTATCTGTCGACAAGCACTTTCCATGGCTACTTAAGAATGACATTAATATTGCAGGGGAGGATGATTCTGTGATAATACTGGCTGCAAAGGGACTTGGAAAGTTCCAGGGCACTCAGTATCTTAGAAATATCAGTTTTACCTTTGCGTGAATTGAAAAGGAAAAAGGCTTCTGCATTTTCCCTCGGCGCGCGCGTGTTTGCCCAATCTGGTCCTAAGTAACTTAAAAACATTTTCCAATTTGCCCAAATTCATGTAGAGAAAGCTGGAAACGTCATAAGAGGGTAGAGCAGGAAAATATGATTTCCTGTACTTCAATGGACTGAATTTAAGGTCTGAAATGGGTTTTGAATTGGCACAACCGGGAGAGACGGTATGTTCTCTGAAAGATTCTTCACGCAGTTTTAAAAAAATAAAAATAAAAAAAAATATATATATACAGTATATATATATATACACAAACACACATTGGCTACAGTTTTGACTCATTGAATTATTGTGCATTCAAAGGCCTCTACAGAGAAACCTGTGGCCTCCGCTTGCGTGTTGCATTCAGGAGCACATCACTGCACAGCTGGTCTAATACAAAACGCGTAAAAAAATAAAATTAAAATAAAAACAATTCAGATCCTTCGCATGAAACAAATGTACAGTGAAGCAGAAGTGAAAGAGAGAAAACAGAGATGATGTATTTAGTCCTCAAACTGTCACCGGAGCGGTAGGCTGTGGGCACGCACACACATTAAAAGGTTTTCGCTGTATCGCTTTGATTCGGTGCCACTGAGATGACGGTGTGTTATGTCGTCGCGAATCGCAATCTTTTAATGTTTTCTGTCCCCTGTGTGCTGAAGCCCACGTCCTCTCCATCGCCACGTTTTGAAGCTTTAATTCTCTCTGGCAGACGAGCAATGATATCCATATTGACCTGAAAAAAAAAAGGTCATGGTGCCAGTCAGCGGAAGGTCTTTGATTTACAGTGCGACAAGCTGGAAAATCTGGGAAGTACCAAAAAATATATATAGCATTGCAAGACTTCGCGGCTCCCTGTTTCCTTATAGCCAATAGTGCTGTATAATGGCATCACATTTTATTACAGCAGTTTATGTCAATATCAACAAATTAATTAAAAAAAAATATATATATATATATGTTGGGCCTGCAACTACTTTTATTTCCTCGATTAAGTGAGAGATGCCCTTTACTGTTTCCAAGAGTATCTCACAAACATTTGAATGGCTGGATCCATCGAATTATAGCATATGATTCACTACATTCCTTATTTCCCTCCCTCCACTCATAAATACGTTTATGAGTTTAAAATGACGTGCCGCCGCCACCACAGAAAGAATCTTATGTTTGGTTTAGGCAACAATACCACTGAGTAAAGTTCAGCTAAAACATCATGGCTGTGCTTAAAATAAGTATGTAAACTAAGTACACTACGGAAGTTACGTAAACACGCCACAACAACTCAGAAAAACACTTTGGGAGTTTGTTTGACCCATCCACCTCGCCTCCCGCCCGCCACACAAATTGACTTTCCATTGGAATTGTTTCCGACACCTATAGTCTGAACACATTACGTGCCACCACCATGCGATGTGCCGTTGAGAGGTTTTGGTCAATTCACGTATTTCTGTAACATCAGATTGGCTTGTTGTCACTGAATTTGGATGTTTGAGCTTCACTTTGCAGAATTTTGGATGTGCAAAGTTTGGCACTAGGGGGATGAAGGAGGAAAGTCATCTTGTGTCACGCAGTTAAACTTTTGAAATTAAGAATATTTGCATATCTATATCTTTTTTTTTTTTTTTTTTTCATGAGGGAGATAGAGCGTAGTATAAATATGATTTTTTGAATCTAGGTTTTTAACTATTTTGGTTTGCCTGTGTTGTGAAAGCTGAGGGGATCTTTAAAGCACACATATGAAAACCTTATGGATCAGTATCATGCGGGGATGGAGTGGTGGGTAATCACACCCAAATTCAGCCGCATAAATAGAGTCTATCACGCTTTCAGGCCAACATAAAGTATTAGAAGTTGCATTCACAGTGTTACTGAAGGTGGCATGAAACTGAATTAGCAGTCTTAAGCAGCAATCACACCGCATTTAAACTGAATATAAAAAGGAGCTAATGAAGCCAAACATAGCAAGGCCAACGTCACATGGAGGTAAAAGTGACTATTATTCTGAGGGGGGCATCACAAAGTCTTATCCCAGCTACTCCAAAATCGCTTTTCATTCACGTGAGCCCCCCCCCCCCCCCCCCCCCCCCCAACCCGTCACCTTCTGCGAGCCTCGGATCCACAAGCCGGCACTGCCTTCCCACCACGGTAGCCGAGGCTGAATGAATGATGAGTAATCGTGTAGGAGAGTGAGGTCATTATCGAGGCGTGGAAGTTTCAATTGGCGCGCCGGAGGCTTCATTTGTGCCGCATTCACGACTTCCCTTTGACTTTGAAGTGTGCGGCACACCTGACTCTTAGTGGGGAGACTGGTGTCTCTGCTCGTTTCCGCTTTCGTCTTTTCGAAGCCAAAAGCAGGCTGATCTATTTTGAGAGGGGGCCTCCACAATGCTTCCCTACAAATGCTGGATGGAAGCAGTGTGAGAGGTAAAATGGGACGTTTGTGCTTTTGTGTAGCGATGTCTTGCCCGCGGCGTTCGTCATTGCGGGCGAGGGAGAGAAGGGGCCAGACGGAAATGTGTGTTTGTGAGTGTATCTTTGAATATCTCAAAATTTGTCAAGATGGTATTTGAATCTAATGATAACCACTATTACCTCCCTACATAGTAAGTACTGTAGGCTCCACGACAAATGTAAATATACATAATCTTAATAAATGGGGGTTTGAAGGTCTGTCTTGTTTTGAATGGCGGCCATATTGGACGTCAGCAATCTGAATGCACAAAAGATGTAAATAGATGTATACTGTTATGTATTTTGCCACGGATGATTTAGTGTTTCAAAGAAGCGTCTTAGCTAGCTAACCATAGCCGTTGGCTTGCTGTCAATCAAATAGAAGCTAGAGGTAATTCAAACACCACAAGCTTGCAAGTGTTTGTTTTTTTAGTAGATCAACATCTTAAAAGGGACAGTTCATCCCAAAATCGAATCTACACATTTTTCCTCATTATACCTTTAGTGCTGTTAATCAATCTAGATTGCTTTGGTGTGACTTGCCTAGTTTTGGAGATATGGCCCATAGAGATTTCTCTCCAATGTGATGGGACTATATTGCACTCGGCTTGTGGTGCTCAAAGTGCACAAAAAATACATTAAAAAAACTCAGTAGCGACTATTTGTCTGGACTATTTTCTTTCTGCCTACCCTCCACCTGCGAACCTCTTCCCCACGCAGAAGGACGCGTGCATCTGTACTCCAGACTGCTAGCTCACCTAGCACCGCCGAGCTAGCGTTGCAGCTCAGCTAAGGACGTAGGTACCTTGCGCTGTCACGAGCATAAGCCTCTCCATGAGTAGGCGCACGCTTACTTCAGTGCAGTGATACGGTTGGCGGGTGTAGTTCGGTAGAGAGAAAATAGGCCCTACATTAAACTGCTCACAGCAAGGTCTGGTAATAGCAGATCAATAGCAAGAGGTAAGAGGAAAGATATGTATTTTTGGGTGAACTGTCCCTTTAAGACATTTTGTAGTGTAATTAGGAACAATTCAACACCATCAGTCCTTTACATGTACTTTCAGTTGTCTTCAGCTGCACCCCCACACTGAATCAACATCTTTCACTTCTCCGGTTCTTACTCATTATTTGCGCACAGCTGAATCACCAAGGGACCTCCATGACGCAAGGCGTGGTTGCCAGGCGACCTGTGATGCAACTTATTATCATTTCCGACAGAGGTGTTTTATAAGTTAGAAGTCATCTAACTCCTTCCTGCTTCCCCGCTCACATGTCTGCTCTGAATCACTCTGTGGTTTCATTTCCTCTGCTCTCAAGTGGATAGCTGCTATTTCTAGGATAACACCACACATTCAGTCATTTTCTAAGGTTGCGCTTGTTCGTGAACTACAAGAAGGAGAGTGTGTCGTGATACCATCCCTAGTATAATCAGGTGAAAAGCGATTCTAAATAAACAACAACAAAACACACGCGTCCCTCAGAGGGAATGTTTAAGTCTTCCGCAGAGTAAATAATGGAATCAGAGATGTTATCCGCTGTCTGTGTATCTTCTGGTGCATGACCCAAAACAGACAAGCCCATGAAATGGAACACCAGCTTAGTATTGCTCGAGTAGACTCAGATGCGTGGAAACAAATGGAGTTTGGCACTGCTACCCAACATCGCTGTGTATGATACAGTGTGTCCTAAATGCTCTCTGACAGTAATACAAGCCTTTGTCTGTTTGGATCCGTGCAGCGATACGGATCGGAGGGGAGGAGAGCGCCACATCCTTACAGCCCACACTGTTAGTGTTGTGAGGCCTTCGGCTTTGTTTAAGTTCTGCTGTCTGCATCCAAGGAAATACAACTCCCTGTCCTGCATTGCAGGTGACCGTTAGCACAACCCCTCCCTCTCCAGCAGTTGGAAAATAATTGTTTAGTTTTTCTCCTCGGTGAAGCTGGTGTAGCAGGCGGCAACCTCCGGTTCTGAAAAGTGAAGCCAATGCGCAAGCGCCTTAAACTTGCATTCTCTCTACTGGCCAGCAGGGCGGGACTCCTAAAGTTGAAAGAAGTCTGATTGTATAGAAGTCTATGAGAAAATGACTCCACTTGTCTCTTGATTTATTACCTCAGTAAACATTGTAAACATAAGTTTATGGTCTCAATCTCTAGTTTCAAGTGTTTGTCAATACAGCATGATGTTCATTTAGTAAATAATGGTCTATTTAGAGTAAAGCAGGGTATGCTTTAGGGCGGGGCTACCTTGTGATTGACAGGTCTCTGCTGCTACCAGAGCCATATACGGCGACTCTACGTTACTTCTCAGCAGTCCAAATATGGGTTCTTCTGTTCACTGGTTGCAAAAAAACAAGATGGCCACGGCCAAAATGACGAAATGGATGCTTCAAAGCGGCCACAAACCGATGGGTGACGTCACGACTATAACAGCCACTTCTTTTACACTGTAGTAAGAGCAGTACTGTGTATTTAAAGGGATAGGAGGGTGGTCTCTCTTGTTATCCTTATTGGATTTGGGGGAAGTTCACACTGCCGCAGTGCGAGCAAGTTAAGCTTTCAAGTAAGAGCTACAGCTGTCATTTTCTAGGCTAGTACTTTGAAGACTGCTTTTGTCTGTCTGAAATCAAAGACCCAATGTCTGTAAAATCACTAAGAATTCTGAGAGGTAAATCTGCAGCCAATGTCGTTGTAAGCTGCATGTGTCGTGCGAGAACAAACGGAAATCTCGACAGCAAGCGGGGGTGGATCGTCTAGCACATGTAAACGATTTCATGAACTGGCTGCAGGCTGTACTTCCTGTTGTGTTCAGAGGAATAAATAGAAAAGGTAATAATGAAGATAATGGATGATTTCATATTTTCTTAACGAGGACCGTTTAGTCAACGTGTCCTTGTAATCACTGCCTTTGCTCCGTGTATTTTGCTTCCCTCCGTCTACCTCCTCCCTCCGCCCGTGTGCATGCTGCTGTAAGCCTCTCCACCTGGCTGCCTGTCGCCCCTGCCTGTCAGAATGACTATCTACCTATCAATCTGTGAGTGTGTCCGCCTGCGTGTGGTGATAAGGAGCCGTGGGTGTCTGTAGCCCTGACACCAGCTGATTTATGCCGGCCTCTTTCCCTTTAGGGGGGCCGATTTGTGAGAAAATCCCCAACGAATCATGCTGACTTTGTGTGTGTGTGTTGGTGCGTGTGTGTTTGTCTGGCTGTTTGCATGTGCGTGCGTGCGTGTGTGCTGTGCCAGGATCGTCTGTCAAAACAAAGATGACAGGGAGCTGTAACTCTTTTATTGCCATATTTCGACATCCTGTACATCACTCACACCTGATTTAATATTTGAATTGCACTTTCAGAAACAACGTAAAAGGAAGGTATTCGTTGAGAGAAGAAATCAATATGCAATAAAAGAGTAAAAGCGCAATGTATTGCTAACTCAACTTATAGGTTGATGAAATCCATGTGAGAAACAGCCTGAAATCCGTTTCTCAGTGTGTGTCTTTCATATTTTATGTTATTCAATCAATTTAAATGATTCTCGCTAAGCTTTGCTCATCTGATGCATATCTAGAAAACTCTCACTATTAATCCCCAACTTTAAAAACACAAACAAGCCTAAAAATAACCGAAATGAAATCAAAGTTTGCAAACCTCAAAAGAATACAAATTCCACATGCAGTTTTTTGACGTTTGGTTGAGGTTGAACTCAAAACTCTTGAGGAAAAATTGTGATTTCGGGATATCAAAATTAAATTGACTCGACTTGGACTGTACCACCCGAGGGAGGGGGAGCTCGTTTACTCCCCTCTTGTCGAGTTGGTTTCGACCTAACCAGTTTGTTTTAAGGAAGTCCCATTTAAGTTTTTTTTTGCCCCCGATCCCGATCCGAGTCATCTAATATTGATTATGTTCGGAATGAACGATCTGAGCTGAAATGAACCGAATGCACATAGATTAGCTAAGTGAACTGTCCCACACTGCGTTTTTCCTGACGTTTACAGTGTGTGGTGTCGGGGCTCAGCCGGTGGAGGAGAGACGGACAGCAGAGGGTTACGGGGAGTTGACGACGGCTGCGCTCGTTGCGTTGCTTTGCATGAAAATCTCCAAAAGTAAGAACACCAGTGTGACAGCTGACGAAAAACAAAGGATGAGATCGGGCTCGATATAGCCAAAAGCAAAATCAGATATAAACGTGCTTATTGGTCCCGTTACCGGTCGTTTGAGATCAGATAGGGACAGCCCTCTTGTGTTGAAGAAATCGCCTGTCAGCTCAAACAAGGCTCTCAATTGTTGTTGAGGTCCAGGCTTTCCAACGAATTGCAACTCATCTGGTCTGAACCTGATCGGTTCGCATCAGCACAGATGGCAACGACGATGACCGACCATTTATGGGTGATGGCGAGCGTCCAGCCCACCTCGGTCGACCCGATGTGAACTCAGTTCCGAATCCATCCGTCACTTATCACAGGGTGACTGTTATCTGAGTGGGTCTGGCCCCCATTCGCCAAAAGCTACTCTCAGAAACCCAGAGCACTGAGGCTTCCAGATCGACTCGGATGAAGTGTGCTAACGGGCAGGTGAAGAGGGGACTGTAGTTCAGCAACGGATGGGTGGCATTCAGAGGCCGCCTTTGCACAACGATATCATCCCTACTTCATCCGTTTAGTCCTCATGTTTCGAAGGCAAAGCGACTGGAAGGACAGAAGAGTCGGAATGAAACAACATGTCTCCGTACTGTTCGGCGTCAGTGCGACTCTGTTGATAGAATGTATATTCAACACACCCAGAGCCTGTTTGCCGAGATAATTAAATTCTCAAAGGATGCGAGGAGACGCAACACGTAAATTAATTTGAGCTGCGGCAACAGACAGGATTTATGCCGCTTTGGCGGGAGCATTCACTTCCAGAACAAATAAATGGGATGTTTTTGAAATTAATTACTGTTCCAGTGCGCCATTAAAGAGTATCAGTTATCGGATGACTTTGAAATACACACTCGGCTCTTTTGATGTGTTAATGATGACAAAGTAAATCCTCCTCCACGCCATGGAGGAGTGAGAAAGAGAGGAAGAAGAGACAGAAATAGAATGAGAAAAGAGCAAAGAGCACGAATGAGTAAAAAGAGGACGGGGAGAAAAGAGAGAAGGGAATAAATCGCAGAGTAACAGTTCAAACTCATGAAATAATGTCTATTCTATATCAAACCCGGTAATATGAAGGTTATGGCCTTCATGGTTCAGACACTAAAGCATTCCTGTTTTTATTCCCCATTCAGCATCCCTGAGAAGGGTTCAAGTGGAGGTTCACGTGGTGCCTAAGGCTCGCTCAGGCTGCTGTAAAAAAATAAATAAATACAAGCTTCATTCACTTCAAATGAAGCAACGTGCCCCTAAATGTAGGCCAGAATTACAGCAGATATGATTGACTGTGTTTCAGTCTCTCTCCTCTGTTGTAATGCAGGGCTGGATTTAATAGTCCGGCTGGTTAATCCGTGTCAAGGAAGGCAGAAAAGGCCCATTTGACATGGGCTAACTTCCCTCTGTAATTAGAAAACCTCATTAAGTTCATTAAGTCATTCCTTGTGTTGGGGGATTTGTTTTACATGCGTCGCCAGCAGACTGTGGGCCACCGCTGGCAGAATGTGGGCTAACTGAGGCTGCAGTCTCTGAATGAAGTACACGGCGTGGGAAGAAAAAAAAAAAATGAGCAACTTTGAAATGATTAAAAAGCATCTCAAATGTTTGGGGAAACCTTAAAAATGAGGGGCCTTGGCTGCAGCTATCAGTCTAATATCATATTAGCAGCACTTTGATGGGGAAGGATATCATTGTGACACATTGCTGAGAGGCCCTTTGTTTTTCTATTTATCAGAGGCCTTGAGCACACAGAGTGGGGGTGGAAGGAGGGGGGGGGGATACCTTGTGCGGCCTCGGAAAGCTTCACAGTAACGGATGACTAGACGCCACCGCCAGAGGCCCTCTCTTTTTTTTGTGTGTGTTTTCTTTCCCCCCCCCAGTTTTGGCTGCTGGACCCAATGATTCCAATTTGGGTGTCAGTGAGAGCAGCGATTCATCATTGGCTGAATTACTTAGTGGGCCGAGAGCAGAGGGCTATTCATCTCCGTAGCTGCCACAACCTCGGCCAGAGAGACGCCACTGCTGCCAGCGCCAGCGCCGCTGTGAAAGCCAAGTCCCAGGAGGAAAACTCGCCCACGTGCACGCAGGTACTCTCCGTCACAGATGTAGGAGGAAATGTGGTGTGTCACTCAGGAGCAGAAACATATAAAATCAACAGAGAGTTCAAATTACCATATAGAAAATGGGTTGATCTCTGGTGTCAAAAGGTTGCATTGCTTCAAATGGTCCCATTAAGAAAAAAAGACAAAAACACGCTGACTCGCTTTTAAGTAGAGAGTCGAATGAGAAGATTCAAACCGCTCACAAATCTGTCCGCTAAATACAAGGCTACAGCCAGCAGCCGGTTAGCTTAGCTTAGCACAAAGACTGGAAGCAGGGGGAAGCAGCTAGCTTGCCATTTTCTGACAGTAAAGTCGGCCTATCAACACGTCTAAAGTTCACTAATTAAGACATTGCTTTCTGTTCTTTTGGTCCGCACAAAAACCAAAGCAAAAACTACAATTCACCATTTTACCGGTGGTTCTGTGAGCTTATGTGTCTGAGCAGTCTGTATGAAACTATACAGGTAACCGCCACTCCACACACACACACACACACACACACACACACACACACACACACACACACACACACACACACACACACACACACACACACACACACACACACACACACACACCCCTGCCAGGCCTAAACACCTCCGTGTGCCGATAAGACAGAGAAACCACTTGCTTCCCAGCAGGTGAAAAACAAGGTAGACATCCTCACACTGCGCCTCACAGTGTGCTGCCTTTACAACACACCTCTCTGTGGCATCAACATAAATCTGCAGCATGCACTCGTCCAGGATCCGCATGATTTAATGCCCTGCGATGAATATCAGAGCCTCCATTCATTTTAAGGGGCAACAATAGAACATGCACAGGGGGAATAAAAGGGTTACTTCAAAATGGTAAATGGGGCACCTCGAGGTAAAATAGAACATTCCTGTCTTGCGGTGGTCAGAGAAAACAAAAAAAGCGAAAGGGCACATATTCTTTGAGCCATGCCAGTGTGCGTTTGTGCCTCCATACACAAAAAAACAACCCAAAACAAATCTTGTTGTGTTCCTTTTATTTCGTCTTTGACACCGTCTCCATGGAGGTCCAAAAGCACAAAAAGTGTTTCCTCCGACTTCATTTAGCTCCACTTTTTACCACAGGCCACACGTCGGCCAACAAAGCGGTGCGCATGTCGTTTGTGCTCAGCGCCGCCCGAGCAAACCTGCACGCACGTCGCCACCGGCGTGCCCGGCGCCTGTGAACTGCCTGCTCCATAAGCTGTGTGACAACTTTGAAAAAAAAAAAAAAAAAAAGGACTTCAGAGCCATGCTCAGCCGTCTGAAATGCCACAGCTAAATTATCAGCCATCGCAGAGGACGGAGAAACGCGGCGAGAGAGACACGCAGACTGGAGAAAAAGGAGAGATTCCATCTGGAGTCCGCTTATTCTTGTGAGTCGCATCAAAAGGAAAAAAGTAATTAAGTCGTCTGAGGATGTTATTGGAAACGAGAATTCTATCAGCGGGGCTGAGGGCTTGTGATGCCTGCAGCTTATCCAGCGCCCCTGTGTGTGTGTGTGTGTGTTTCTGTGACTGACACGCTGCCGTGCAGTAGAAGATGAGACCTCTGTTGTGCATTTGTAACAGGCGCAGCCAGCCGCTCCTCATTAACCTTTGGGGAGATAAGCCTGTTTTAAGTCCATGTTTGAACAGCCTGTGTGAAGTATCTCCCACTGATACGTGGCTCTCCAACCACCCAAACCGTCCTCTTCCCCCCCCCCCCCTCACATTCAATATTCCTCTTCCCTCACCTCGGCCAGATTACCAGAATTAAATTTCAATTTTAATCACAGGCCCGCAAATCTCCATAAATCTAGCACCTGAGCCACCCCTAATTACGGAACAAGCATTCTGGGGCAGCGGGCTGCCGTGCCCCGCTAACAAGGTTAAAAAGGTGCAAAGTGTGTGTAATGGGAAGCAGAGGAACTCACTGAGCAAATTGTTAACACCGTGTTAGCTACTCCACTTTCTTTGTCTCTTGCCGCGTTCCCGTCCTATTTCCCCAGCTAGCGGAAGACACGGAGCACCTTGTTAGAGGCGCCAGGCTAGAAGTAATGTAATTTAGCTAAGTGGTGAATGCGGAGGGTGCCAGATGTGTGGATGGTGCGGTGGATTGGTGCACAGGCAGCGGTGGCGGAGCGGGTACACGGAGGCAAAGCCTGTTACATTCTCTGCTGCTGCTCGCTGGACTGCTGCAGACACACCGATAATTGGCGAAGAGGTGGAGTCTGTTACCAGAAGGGACCTATTCTTTTTCTGTCAATATACTGTACACTGCCTGAAAGTAACTTGGGAATTAAATGATTATTCTTTTTTTATATATAAAAAAAAAAAACCTATACAGAATGATATAAAAGCAATCGTATGTTCTAGTTACATGAGATGTTACATTTCCAGTACAGTAATCCAAGAGCTCCGTCTGATCCTCCCATAATGAGTATTTTTTACAAGTGTACAATCAACCCCTGAAAATTACTGCCTCAAAAAGTAATATCCTTTAAGATAACGTTGAGACTATTTATGGTCGACATTTGTTTTTGAAATAACCAATAAATGTATTTACATTTAGTAATTACCTCTCTCCGGTCGTTATTATTAATAGTGGCGGGGTCCGCCATTCCCACACTGGTTTCGAATAGCCTACCTATGCACTAGGGATTCACAGGGAACTATCTATTTATATCTGAAGCGCACTTACATTTTGGTTTTATTGGGCATGCATTTAGTGTGATTGCACTAGAAAATGTGCATCGGTACAAATCTAAGGTACACATTTGTCCTCTGAAGATGCTGAATACTCAGACAAGACCTCTAGGTGCACAGTTTGACTTTTGACACCCGTGGCGATCGGATGGCTTTCAGCCTATCGAGGGAATGATCAGAGAACTACGTCGTCACAAAGCGAGTCTGGGAAACCAGCGAATCCCACATACGCTCAAGTCTTTTGTTTCGCAATTTGTAAGCCGCGGGCTGTGAATTAAAGCGGGACAATGTAATGTAGTCCGTAATACAATTATGCGTGAGAGGACTGCGTGTAGGACTTGTGAAAAAGGTTTTTTTTTTTGGTGAAAGGATTTTCATGAGTGCAAAAAAGCGACTTTAATTAAGCAGTGGTGCATAATAGGAGTCTTTGAGCTTTCTACTGTGTGAAATTGTATGCCAATTAGATAATCATCTGTGGAAACGTCCAACATGAAAGACAACTCCATGATAACGGTATGGTAATACACAAATAAAGCATCACAGTAATTACACATGTCATTCATTTTGTTGTCGTTTTATCGTCGCACAAAATGCTCCCCCACGCCCGCGCATTTGTTTTCCACAAAGTCAAAAAAAAAATGGCTATCAAATTAGCTTTTCTGTTTACTGTATTGTTAATATGTCTCTCCCTGTCTCGCTAAATAAATAATTAAAGCGTTGGAAGCTGCGAGAAGGAGTCTAATTTGCACAAGTTTCATCTAGACAGCTGGCCGGCTAATACTGCATAGCCGCCTTGTTTTGTTTACACGTTGGCTTGATTTTGATCACTGGTCTGCTCAGCTTTCCAGATGTCTTGCCCACATGTGTGTCTGCCATCTTTTGCAATGCAGAGACCACAGTCACCAAACAAGCCTGCGCTACACTTCGCGATCCAGATGAAGTGTCTGTCTGTCTGGAAAGCTGTTGTTTTTTTTCCTCGGGGACATTTCATTTTCTTTTACACGTATGCTCGCGGAATAATCAATATGATTCCAGCAGCAGTGAGCATCGAGTGTGTTCATGTGTGTGTGTGTGTGTGTGTGTGTCAGATAGCAGTGGGGGGAAGCAGCTGTTCTCCCCCCCCCCGTCCCCCTGCCACTGATTTAACATATGGCTAACCTTTTGGAGATAGCGCCCGCTGTTTACTTTCCTGCTCTCCACTGATAACATCCCAAATCATTACCCAAAAACCTGTGTCGCACAAAGCTTTTCTGAAACGGGCCGGGGCGCAGTGAATTGGTGCCACGCTCGTGTTCAAGAGAGGGAAACAAAAAGGTGGCGACAGTTTTCTTCCATCTGGTTCAAAAAACTCATAGAAAAGCAGGTTTGGTTTGGTCATCGGGTAAAATGAAGCTTCTCCAAGCGCCAAATTGTACGCCTAAGTAGCGTATATTTGAACGGAGCAGTTTCCATATTAACTATAGTGTTTGTAAGCGTCCGCCAACCAGTCATGTTGCAGTTTACATCCACGTCTGTCCCAAATGTCATCACACACATCGTTTTATCCAACGAGACATTTGTGTTAAACGGTCATCGTCAGCGTGTGCATTCTTGAGTTATTGCCAAAAAACAAATTCGAATCAGTTCCTTTGAGCGCAAGTGATCGTTTGTGCCAAATCTGAAGAAATTCCCTTTAAGGGTTCCTGAGATATCGCGTTCACGAGA
Organism: Anarhichas minor; assembly: GCF_050575085.1. Lineage (NCBI taxonomy): Eukaryota > Metazoa > Chordata > Actinopteri > Perciformes > Anarhichadidae > Anarhichas > Anarhichas minor. Next base: position 1,995,367 of record NW_027466496.1, on the reverse strand, counting down.
ATGTACGGGACCGGACGGAAGATCCGAAAAAACATAACGACTCCGGTCATGGCGGTCGCCGGCGCGGAACCATTGGAACTGTAAAACATCTCGCAATGATTCAATACCGCTTCAATGTTGAAATGTTTCACTGGTCGCCACGAGACACAGCGGGTCAACACAGCTCAACGGTTTCGGGTCCAACGACTGTTGGGTGCGTTTGCTCGTTCTGGTTGGTGTGAATGTTGCCAATCAAACTCCGGTGCGGACTAACCGGCTGAGCGTCTCGGTCCGCCTCCAGGCAAACCCTGACAAAATAGGCCAACCACAATCTTTTCTGATAGCAGATATGTGATTAGAGCAATACTACAAAAGGCCAAACTACTAATAAATCCACCCGCTGACTTAAAAAGTAGAAAAGGAATTTAAAAGGTGTGTTGCGCTCGTGTAGTACTTCCTGTATGTTGGCAGCATCTCATTAAAGACTAAGGGAAACATGGCAACCAATAGTAAGAACCAGAAGAACCCACTGAAACATAACAGTGAACAGAATTCTTTCAGCTCGAGCTGCGGGTCATAAAAACTGAATAAAGTGTTGCATAAAGTATCATTCTCTGGAGCATTTCCCCCCCAATAAATACCTGGTTTCCCACACTTTTTGTATTTACTATGTAACCTTGTGAAGGCAATCGTGATCTATCTGTTGTTTGTTGTGGTGAAGCTCCAATTGGAGCAACACACGCCGCTAATGGCGAGGGACTCTTGCCTCTCTGCTTCCTAACAACATTAAATGAATGGTCCACTTAGAATTAATGACTTCCTCACTGTGGACAAATTTGATTGTGTTAGGCTAACGACCAATCCGCAGCCAGAACTGGGGCCGCCATTTAAGTAGAGCTACGATTGGTTCTGCCGCTGTTTGAGACCTTCATTGATGGTGCCACACACAAACACTCACTGAGGGGTGAACATACACACACACACACACACACCTTGAAATCAACACCTTCCCTCTGTTTCACAGTCAAGCAGGGGCAGCAAATCGCACCGCTCCCTAGACAATATTATCTCATAGGCACAGACAAATTACCTCTTTGTTTTAAGGACATGAGTATTTCTCAAAAAGAAAAAAAAAACACTTGCACAGTATGAAAATCCCTCCATAAATAGGAAAAAAGAAAGCACTCAAAGGGAAGCTAAAGTGGCACTTATGGATACTGTTAGCCTTTTGCTCGGGCAAAAGAAAGTCTCCTATTAAATGGGTCTCTCTCTCTGTGTCTGTGTGTGTGTGTGTGTCTCGCCCGGCTCGCCGCAGAACAGATCAAATGAAGGTTACGTTGTCCTCTCTCATGGCCTACATCCTGATGCCAGAGCTAATTGCATAATTTGTTTCAGAATTAACAGCTAATAGCAGTCTCTTCTCGGCTCCTGCCAGCCCCCTCCCTTCCATCTACTCCCTTTCTGTTTATTCCTCCAACCTCTCATCCCATTATGCCTGTTTAAATAGAAGCTTCAGACAATATAGCAACAAAAAAACAACAAAAAAAACATGTTGAAGTCAATTACACTCTCCAAGAAGGCAGTCTGGTGATGAATTATAGGCTAATTCCCTCACTTGGCCCCTCGCTTGTTGAATCTAATACAGCAATGTTAAAATCGACAGTGGATATTTCTCACAGCATTGACTGTTCGTCAAAGAAAGAAGACAAACAAATGAAAAGAAAACTGCTCATTCTTGATTCCTAGGTTCCAGAGCTGCGCTTCAGCCGCCAAACCCGCGAATGCGCTTGGCGTGCGCGTCGATATTGTGCTCGTTCCGATCAGCTGACGTTTCCCCACAGCGGGGATCCGCGTTCAAAACAAGCCCACCTCCAGTGCATGCGCGGGGGAGGTGCCAGCCTGCTGACAGACGACAGAGACGGATGAGCTGCTCCGAAGGTGGCCACTATAAGTCAATGCCCCCTCGCACAGGCAATAACCTTCTCTCCTCTCCGTGTAATAACCAGGCTGAATTTCAAAACTAAAGCAAACAAACAGCAAGGGGAGCGAGGGAGGAGGAGGGAGGAGAGAGAGAAGGAGAGAGAGAGAGAGACAGGTAGCGCAAAACAAAGAGACTCCAGATTCAATCAATACTGAGATCCAGCTGTCAATCAGCGGCTATATTAACCTGCAGTTGGAGGGTGTGAATGTTTTATCTGTTTATCCGTCGCCGACACATTGGCGACCGCCGGCAGCCGTGACGTCCGTCTGACAGCGTGGAAATGAGGGCGCCGGGAAGCGGAACGCGTTGTTAGGCCGCGGTCGAGTTCCGATCAAGGCGAGAGACAAACGTTTCCCCAAGAAGTCGTCTCGATCAATAAACCTAAGAGCGGTGGTATTTATGTGCCTTTTATACACGTCACTGAAAAGCTACAGTGCGACCTCTTCACGTTTGTTTTTTTTCAAATTAAAGGTCACTTTCGCCTAAAGCATTGAAAGTGGCTGTGCCATAGTGTAGTGAATGAGTTTACCTCGCCGTGGTGAAAATGTTAATATTTTCTCCGAATCACGTGACTTGACCCGGGGTGGCCAACGATCTGTATCTGGCTCTGGCTCGTTCCTGATGTACTACAGCTTGCAAACAGAGCCCCAGGCGCAAAAATCTTAATTAAGGTCCTTCCCAATGCGCAACCTGCCGACGACGTCGCTGAAACAAAAGGTGGGGGGAGAAATAATAGAAAAGAAAGTCTTTACCATTTAGGAAATAACAGCGGCTCGTTGAAAACTCTTCAAACCTTCGCCTGCGTTTGGAATGTGATTGTAACCGGAGGTTGCCTTTTCTATTATGGTGGGAACCCGTTTTAAATTGAAATTTGACAGGTCCACCAAGCAGAGGTGTGTGTGAGTGTGTGATGTTGCATATGCGTGAAGCAGCTTCCTTTCTCTCCTTTTATGTGAAAAGAACTATTGTTGCCAGTTCCCTTCAGTGGAAAGCAGTCTTTCTTCACCTGATTTATCTCATGTCAAACATTACACCAGCCAATATGTACAGTATCATAAGAGTAGGTGTTGAGACTGGGCCCTGTTTATCTTCCTGGCTCGAACACTATATAGTATATGTACATCAGTGTGTGTGTGTGTGTGTATATATATATATATATATATATATATATATATATATATATATATATATATATATATATATATATATATATATATATATATATATATATATATATACACACACACATGAGTGTGAACGTCGAGAGGAGATGCAACTTCATCTTTAAATAACCGTGATCATCTGTTTCAACCATGCACTGCATGTAAAATTAACAAATGTGGTGCAACGGATCATAAAACTCACGGTTTGGATCGGATCAGAGTCACGGATCGGATCACAGATCAGCACTCAAATCAATCAATCAATCAAACTATATTTCAGACTCAGGGTCCAGATAAGACAAATAGAATAACATGACATACAAAAGAACAATAAAAGTACATAGGCCTAGCAAAGCCTTACACAGAGACAGCTGTACCAATGTCTCCACAGCTGGGACTGGTAGCGTGTGCTACTAAACCTTATGTTTGATAAAGATAAAAAGGGAGCAAATATAACTTTTACAGATCCCTTTGTTGTTTGATTATAGCAGCTGGTCTACAAGGATCCAGACAATTTCTTTTTTTTGCCCCTGATCCCAAAAATCATTTCCACTGCTCTGAAGTCAGTTAACCATCAAACATTCTAAATGTTATCCTTTTACTTTATCATCGTCATTTATAGTGTTTTTTTTATTTCATAAAAACACACAATTCAAATGATTAGGAAATAAAAGATTGTATTTTTATTGATGAAACAAATCTTGTCAGTAGTAGTTTTAATGACGTATTATAATCTGCTTAGAGCTTAGTGTAAACAGCTCATAATTCATCTCTATATCTATTTATGTTGTTGTGAAAACATCTCCTTCAAACAACTGGATTCATTCAAGTTTCTCACCAAAACTACATCTTACAAGATCACATGTGAACACATCATGATGAGGTTATAATGTACCTTCAACCAATACTAATTTTCACTGAACAGAGCCTGAACACATCATAATGTAAGAACCTTGCTACCAGCTCTGCTGTCAATGTAAACACAGATTGGTTGTTTACAGTGTATCATTATCACAGATCAGCGACTAGAGAAGCATAGATGTCGATGTCCTGATCGCATATTTTACTGAATATTGTTGGATAACGATCGTAAGTAAAACTTTACTTCACACTTTGATGGTTCACTTTAAACTGTGTAATCAATCCCCGGTCCACATGGGTGCCGAACCCCGAGGGGGACGATGGTCCGCTACACCACTAGTTCATATACAGTCACTGGCAGTGTTGCTAGCTAGCTTAGCAACATTTCCACTCATCGTGTGTGTTCATATCACTGCGCAGGGGACGTTTCTGAAACCCGAATAGAACATGCGTCAATTTGATAATGAATGTTTTTAATGGAGAAATTATAGTTGTGTCATATATATATAATATGTAATGTACAGTAAGGAGTCTAACTATAGTTCCAATGATCTACAGTATGTTACACAAGATTAATCCAATTGTAACCCGTCAATAGTGGGTGCTTTCTGCTGGCCACTGTCTGTTATTGGATGTGTGTGTCTGTGTGGTTTGTCATAATTCTTTCACTTTCAGCAGTGCCCCCTGTAAGCCCCCTACAGCCGGAGCAATATCAGCAGCACCAGAGACAGCATGTGACCCAGCTTTACTCATCTCAGCTAAACCCATCTCTGACACACACACACACACACACACACACACACACACACACACACACACACGCACACACACACAGGCAAATGCACGTGCACACCTACGTGTACTGTGAAAAAGCACACAAGCTGAAAGGAGAGCTAATAACAGTCTTACCTGCTTCACCGAGTCAGCAGCAGCAAGAGGGAGCGAGACAGAGGAGGGAAACAAAAGGAGTTGATGTGAATGGCAGCATGGGAAGAAGAAAAGCATGCTTTATGAGACAGTATTGTGATAGATTATATGACAGGTTATAAGCTCGTGAGAAGAGGAGATAAACGAACCATCAGGAAATTACATTCAGTGTATACACTTCATGTAGCCCCTTTAAAACAGTCTTACATTCATGTCTAGTTCATCACTGCTCAATTAACACGGTTTAATTAGTGTAAACAAATGAATCCGTGGTTGAGCTGAATATGGCCTTTATCTTATGCCAGTGGTATTGTTAGCACTGCTGGATCCATATTTGGAGAACATTTACAACAATCCCTGTTGCAGGAGATTCTTGCTTTGGCATCAGTAAACAAAACTAACACACTCTGTTTAAACATTTCTTTTTCATTTGTTTCCAATTTCTTGCCCGAAATGCGACCGCTAGCTAACGATGCTAAACACTTCCAGGTAGAAGTTGCTTATCCTGTCAGCGTTACATCTGTCTTTGCTTGACATTTTGCTTTCTTGCCAAAAGTTAGATGAGAAGACCGCTCCCATGTCCGTCTGTTAAGTATAAAGCTGGAGCTAGGAGAAGATCAGCTTAGCTTAGCATAAAAGACTGGAAGCAGGGGGAAATGTAATTAAATGAGCTTGAGAGGGGCTGGTTCCGTTACCTTTGGACAGAGCCTAACTCTGTATGCTAAGCTAAGCTAACCACATGTTGGCTGTAGCTTCACATTTACTGTATGGACATGAGGGTGGGGTTATTCAATCAGCATATTTCCCAGCTGTTCCTTTAAAAGTAATGACTCAAAATAAATGTAGCAATGAAGGCTTTAATGTCACTTCCTATTTGTGTCACATGCATTTGTATTTATCGTATTTATATTTACTTGGCTCACCACAACATTTAGCCCCACAGATCCGTGCGTACAGTAAGTACTGATGATGATGCTCCACTATACTACGATAGAAAGGTAGACTATGTCAGGAAGCTGTCACCCAGACAAAATCCCCCCCCCCCCCCCCTCAGCCTCTCTGGTAAACAAGACATTGTTGCAAACCTGCCACGCACATATTCCAAAACAAACATCCACACCTTGAAAAGAAAGCATTAAGGAATGCTGTGGGGGGGGGAAGAGAGGAAAACGCAGGCATTCCGATTGGCTTTTTCGGAGCGAGCGAAAACCGGGAGATTTCAATCAAGATTTCTGACAGTCTATTAGGATTGGCATAGGTTATCATTACCTTGTGTGTCGGCATTCTAATGCATGTTTTCCTTATCGACGTTTAGCACATTGATAACGCCAGAGAACGGCAGAAATGTCATTCTGTGGGTAAAGGTAGGCCCGTACGTCTCTGGCAAACAATGCAGCCGTCTTTGAAATGATCAGTCTTTATCTTGCGGGAGGGAGGTAGGGAGGGAGGGGGGGGCATATTTTGAACGTCAGCTTGGTTAAAGATTGAGGTAATTTCCCAGATTTGCCTCTTGTAAACATTCCTACCTGTCAAATATTGTATATATATATATATATATATATATATATATCTATAGAGTGTAAAGTAAGTGCTTAGTGCAACAATATTTGGCAGAAGCATTGAGATCAAGCACAAGAATTGTATGTGATAGAATTCCATAACATTTATTATTTGTTTTTGTAAATTGCCCGATAGCCTTTTTACATCATTGACCCCACCCATCACTACAATTATTAGTTAATTTATGGGTCTGTCGAAGCAGATTCATGGAAAAATAGCACAGAAGCTAACAGTTTTTTGAGGCATTTAAATCATCAACAGTGGTTATGCTTTTAAAAAGTTCTACAAAATGTCCAAGCTGGTCCGTTTTAAAGCAGGAGCGTCTGTAAATCAGTCATCAATTATCAATAATTGCATGTGAGTGATTGCTACAGTATCAGTTATCCACAGCTGCTGAGTACTGAATGAAAAGCGTCTCCTTCTGTTCATTAAATCCCTGCAGCATCTGAAGGCAAAAGGACACATATGTTGATAAATGGCGGCAAATCTCGCCAACTGTCACTTTTAAGCAGACAGTGGTCTTACCAAAAAAAAAAAAAAAACCTGCATTCCACGCCGCTAACCCACGCTGAACACTTTCATATCTCCAGATGAGATCTCTGCCAAAGCAAACAGACAAACCGGATGAAATGATACCAGACTCGGGGGTGTGCACCTATGATATGCAAATAAGAGATCAGAGGGAAACAGGAAGGAAGAGGGGCGGGACTGGCAGCGAGACAAGTGAGAGGCGGCAAAAAACACGCCACGAGACACCGGGAGATTAAGCCGGTTTCTTGGCCACACACGTACAGAAATAAAAGAGTGTTGTAAACGCTGAACGGCATTACTGGCAGGCCTCTCTTATCTGTCACACGGATCATCCAGCTCTGTCCAGAATGTGGATTACATCTGTAGCAACGTGCTTTTGGATCCTGTGGGTTTCGCTGATAGCGCATGGTGACGGCGTATGGGACACAGGGGCAAGAATTTGGTTTTTACCTCCTCTTACGCAACAATCGGGTGTTACAAATGATTATTTCTTCAACCTCCGACATTCAGATGCAAATCAGATTGTTGTTATCGCTGTAAGTTTTCGTCTTCACGTGCATCAGTCATCATAGAAGCAGTGTCCTGGGTTTTAAAGAGTGAAGAACGGGAATGGGAAATATCAAATATAAAGCACAACTTTTTTTTTTGTGTCAACAATGATCCAAAAATATCTCTTCTGACCTTTGGTAACCCATTTCCGTTGTCCCCTTGACTTCACGTTGCCAAGAACAGCATCCTGATGCTATTGTCCTCATTCCGCTCGCACGGTTGCCAGCTCATCTCAAACTAGAGCTCCCTCAGTCTGTACTCGGGATCAGACCATCGCGGCACAGATGTTGCAGTTGCAGCGTTGTAGTGCACAACTCTCTCATGATTTGATTGGCAGGCCCGAGCCAGACGGCGACAGGGTGCTATAATTACTGATGGTGAGGCTGCGAGCGCGAAAAACAAACACGAGTCGACACAGAAATCGACGTCGAGCCGAGCTGCGCCATTCATCTCAACAGAGGCGACATCCTCAGAGTTGTGCTAACATCGTTCAATCACGGAGGTAATTGATGTGGTTTTTTTGTGTGTTTTTTTGCAGCTACAAGCAAGCTCGGGGGAAGGAGCTTTTGTCAGTGTGCTTTTTTCCCTCCTCACTCTATGCTTTTTTTTCTTCCTCTCACCACCTACCACATGTTGCTCTGGCAGACAATCGACTGCACAGGCAGAGAGGGGAAGAAAGCGATGTAAGGGAGCAGAGATGCGATGAGAAAGGCAAGGAACTGGGAGAAACCCAGACAAAAAGAAAAGAAATAGAGAAGGAGAAACACGGGGACAGTGAGATGATTGAAGGCAGAGAAACTGGGAGTCAGAGTTGAGGAGGAGGAGGAGGAGTGAAGGAATAAGTAATATACATCCAAACAGAGGAAAACGCATGAGAGTGAATGTGTGACAGAGTCACGCTGGCAGCCATCCATCCACCACAGCGAGGCTGACACTAACACGTGTGTCAAGCAATATAGACCCAGCCGCGGTGGCAAAGCCATAAATCAACAGCGGACGGAGGAAACACTCTTCGACTTCATTATGCACACGTAAATATTGATGTGCATTTGCAGTGCAGCCCACAGAGCGGTCAAGGGTGGACATTTTTGTTTGCATTAAACGTGTCTGAATGTATGCAGGCGCAAGAAATCCACCTGAATAAGGCAGACAAGGGAACAATAGGTCACGTTCAACAACTCCCTGAACATCTAAACTGAGGATAACCGATAGGAAAGTTTTGAAATCATTTTTACGTCTTCTTCAAACAGCTGTTTCAAATTTTTGCAAAATGTCCTTTGCCTTTCTTGCCAAGAGTTAGATGAGAAGATCGATACCACTCTCTCATGTCTGTGCTACGTAGCTCAGGCTAGCAGGCATCAGTTTAGCTTAGCATGGAGTCTGGGAACAGCTAGTTCGGCTTCGTCAGGAATTCTAAGCTCACTAGATAACACATTGCATTTTGTTTGCTTAGACTAGCTGTTTCCCCTTGTGTGTAGCTAGAGCTAGAAGGGGATTAGCTTAGCTTAGCATACAAACTGGAAGAAAGGGGAAACAGCTGGCTTGGTAAACAGGATACAGCGTGTTTACTACTGAGCTTTAGAGGTGCCGGTTTAGAGCTTTAGAGGTGCCGGTTTATTTAAAGTGCGACTGTTTCCCCTCCTTTTGCAATCTTTATGCTAAGCTAAGCTAATTGCCTCCTAGCTCTAGCATTTTACACACAGATCGACATGAATGGTACAGTATATTCTCATCTAACTGTCCTCAAGAAAGCAAACATCTCCACAAACTTTACCGGCTGCCTGTCACACTGCAGTTAGTGTGTTACAGTGATTCTGCGCTGACTCCTCTTGTGGGTTGTGTCTTGTTTGGCTACAACACTGCCCTTCATACAGTAAGCTGCCACGGGTTCGAGTATTTATCACCCGATTAGTAATCATCCTCGAGATCTGAGGAAAATATGTGCGAAGAGAGCGCATTTCCCTGGTCGCACATGACCCCACCACACCGGAGCACTGGCCCTGTGATATTGTACGACCGGCGATGAGAGCTGACCCATTTGTATGTTGCCGAGCGTGCCACAGTCGGAGGAAGGGCCATTCTTCTGCCATCTGCTCCGCACAGAGCCACAGTTGCCCGCTGCCCCATTGATTTCAACTGGCTGGAGGTGCAACTGCCGAGCCAGTGGAGACACAAGGAGGGGCATTAAGATGGTGCCAGCTCCGACGCTCGGCTCGCTTACACAAGCTCACTTGTACAAATTGGAGGGCCAAAAACTGGATGGATGACGGTGAAAACAAATAGAGGAATAATGAGCTGTTCAGAATGCACGATAAATGGCAATACATCCGTTTGTCATTTTTGCTGAACTTTCTGCCGTGATGAAAAAAACAACAACACAAAACCCAACTGACTAATTAGACATAGGTTACATGGTTAAATGTAAATGCATCATTATTTTGTGAAGCCGGTGGATTTGCCAGCGAGGGCAAGGCATTTCACTGATGGGGCCTAATTAAATCTGGGTTTATCTGCACACGGCCAATGGACCTTGATGAGCGATGCCGATCTCATTAAATAACAGTGATGAATAGATGGATGGATACATAGATGACGGACGGAGACATAAAGAGTCAGAAGACACGCAAGCGCCTCGATGTCGCTGTCAAAACAAACTGGGAGACGGACACGCATAAAAAAATACACAGCCACGCAGACACAGTCTAGCAAACAGCTGGCTCCTGACAGGAAGTGTCAACCTGACCGCCGTCGCGTCTCTTTATTGGACACTTGGTGCGTGACCGTCGCGATGCCGCTAAGTTTGGAGCGGCCCACAGACAAAACAACAGGGGAAGGAGAGTTGTTGCTGTCAAGCGCGTCAGAGGCTGACAGAGTGAGACAGGGCCGAGGCGGCCGCTGCTGTCTGTTACCGGGAGATGGTTGCCAGTTTGGTCGGGGAAAACACAACCAAACCCACACTCACAGTCATTAGTGTGACTGTTGTGTCACGTCTTCGCGCACCTGTTAATAGTTCTACAAATCACTTATAATGCAACGCATTGTTGAGAAAGTAATAAAACCATTTAGCCGAGCGCATACTTTGAGCTTATCATTTTTTTAAGCGTATGAAAGCATAACGCGCAGCTGCCAGTGCCTCCCAGCACTGGTACAATGTTGGCACAGGTAGACTTTCACACACTTTTTTGCACATTTGTCTTAAGGCTAAATTTGCAACCAAGAGTAGGCGCGTGGCAGTCATTCCGATGTGACTCAAGAAATAACTAATTGGCCGACCATGACTAAAAACAATTTAAAAAAACAGAATATCAGTTCTTGGAGCAATACCTCGTTCTAAATCTGCAGAGCTGAGTCTCACCCAAGATAAGCGGGCCATCCCACAGCTCTCTCTTCCCCTCATTGTTCGCTGTTCGTCCTGGCAAGCTTCTTCCATTTTCTAATGTCTTTTTATAGCCTCTCGCCTCGAGCTACACAACATACACGCGTGTCTGTGCGTTTTTGTCCACACACACACACATCACATGTTTATCTGTGTGTGCATTAACCTGTCACATATACTTTTACTGCTGCCCTTCCCGCTGTGCGTGCATGTGCTTAATACGCCTTCATTGGCTCTCTCATGTTATCCTGCTGCTGAGACGAGAGCATAGCAGTGGAGGGATCCTCACCATCAGCGCCACCAATATGGGACCAGCAATACACACAGGAGCGTGTTGTTTAATGCCTTCCCTACCATTAGCTCTCAGGGTGTGTGCTTGTGTGTAAAAAAGCATGTGTGTGTGTGTGTGAGCGAAAGAGAGAAGCGTTTCCTCCGGGGGCCCTCTGGAAGACAACAAACACTTCAAAGGATCCATCCGCGATACTGAGCATGATATCCGCCTGAAGACACGAGGTTTAAGCGCTGATCCGCCACTGTTTTCTTTACGATTAGCCAGGCGGCAGTGCAAAATGTCATTTAGTCGAACACCGTTCTGGTGGATTTGCGGCGCTGTTTGTCTTCTTAAATCTACAACAGAAGACTTGGCAAATGAACCTGAGCTCTATGAATAAAACAACAGGGGAGGAGAGCGGTGTCTTCCCTCGCCTGGGTTCCAGCATCTGAGGAAACGGCGCGACGCGGCAGCCACCCGCGCGAGAGGGAAAAGCTCCCGTCCGCTGTCGGCTGTATTAACACGTGCGGCCCGCGTGGCTTTCACCTCGCTGCGGTGGCGTCGGCAAGGACAAGTGGTTGCCGTGGTGCGTTCTGTTCTACAGTGTACAATTTGAACTGCCGTGACCCAGAACACACTGGATCATTAGAGGTATTCATCACGGCTCCCGACACTTCAAAGCAGTTTCCATGGCACAAGCAGGCTCCTGGAGAGCGACCTGAGGCAGCAGATCTCCAGCTTTGACTCGATAAATTCACACTTGTAATCCATAGCCCTACGTGGCTGTTATTTACTTTAAATACCAGCTGCTGCACGGGGAAACATTTAAGTCGGCCATCATGTGGTAATTGCAAGCGGAACATGTGGGTGTCTTTTGTAGGAGTCTGATATCTCCTACTTGTCATAAATTGTCTGAAAAAAGTTGGCAGATGTTATTTCGCGCTGCAACTGGTGATTATGTCAATCAGCACATTTAAAAATGAATTGCAGCAAATTATCATAATAATAACTAGAACAACTTATGGTTTGGCATTTTTATTTATGGCTCATGGACGGTTGATCCAACAACTATTGGATGGATTAACATGAAATTTGAAATATGAATTTTAGTGACATTCAATGTCTGGACAACTATTGGATTCTGTCATTTCATGACAGAATCAGAATATTAATAACAGTTACTGAGTGATCGACCTGACTTTTCATGTAGCGCCATCAGCAGGTCAAAGTTTTCACGTGGAGAAACCTCCACGCAGCAACATTTTGCACACACGTCGGCGATTCCTCGACAGTGAATCCTAATGACTTGATCCCGCTGACTTTTTCCTCCAGCGGCACCGTGATGTTGACATTTGTGGCTTCGAGTGAAACGTCTGAGCGAGTACTGGATCAATCAGTTCCCGGCGCCTCATACTGTACCTGCCGGTCATGTGGTCAAAAAGAGCCGACATCTCGAGAGTATTACGACTCCATCTAACACAAGGGGGGGGGGGGGGGGGGGGTCATTACTCCAGGGAGACGCTTTGGCCCGGTGACATTTCAAGCAGCCCAGTCAGTCATTCCTCACTAATGAATATGTTAGTGTCTGGCCAAAGAAGAGCCCGTGTAATTTTTCCTTCCTTTTATCACAAGGATGCAGGCCGACACAGCCATGGCATACGTTCAACACTCTGCGGGGACAGACAAACAGGACTCTGCCAACAAGATGGAGTGTTTATGTATTTCCCACCTCTCTGTTAATATTCAGATACCTCTGCCCACTGGCACTGTGTGTGTGTGTGCCCCCGTGGCACATGCGGCGCTGCTTTAGCATGATATCCTATCTCGTCGGTATTGATGACAATTCAATGGGCCCTCCTGACCCACTGGTGCTAATCACCGTCACAAGCCACCCACTCACTATGGCTCGCCTCCTCCATAGCAGTCCGCTTGGTGGCTGCGTCACCGACAGGCTCATTAACTCGCCGTGTCAAGGGAAGCCTGTTTTATGGTGGAGGTAGGTTGGTGGACATTAATTAGTCCAACACTTGTCCATATGCATTATTCAATTGCGTAGGAGTTATTTTGGCCAAGGAAAGCCTGAAAGACAAGTGTGATTGCTTCAGTCCTCGCCTCCATATGAAGTGATTTGCAGCTAATCATACCATTTATATATTCACATCTGAAAGCTGCTTTCCATTGTGTGAAAAGCTCCAACTTCTTTGATTACAGCCACCGCATTAACAACAGTTTGGTTTCTTTGTATTGCTTTATCGATCAGATAAATAAAACTTGTCAGACATTGATCAACGCTAAAGGAAAGGCGAGAGTTGGTGTAGAAACATACCCGAGCATCGAGGGACCATTAGAGGCAAATTTTGGCAGATAAAAATGTCTTGGATGACATCTCGATGTAATAAACGGCCCAATCAAGGCTTTAGATGAAGCTCTGTGGCCGCCTGCCAGCAATGATAGAGCACTGGCACATTCAGGCTAAACAAGAATATTTAAAAGACCAATTCAAAATACATGAATAGGCATGTGGCAGTGATTCAAATCAACAAGTCACTGACTTAGGCTGGGATGCTGACAGTCGAAGCAAATGCAATTGTCAGCTTAAAATGTAAATACTGATGGACTTTTTTTTTTGTATCACAAAGTACAATGTGCTCAAATCAGAGATAATCAACTGTTTATGATGTCAGCCCCCGGGCTGGTGAACTTTCTGTATGTCAGTTGCACCTAGAGTGATATTACGAACCACTTTTAGTTCCTGGTCACCCACATGGACAGACTATGAGGTCCCCCAACCCTCCTAAATAAGAGTAAGACACCCAGACTGAAAGCAAAACAAAACACCTACAAAGGATCTGGGCACAACATTTGTGTCTGTGTAGTCATTATGCATCTACGTAGCTGTTGTACATCTCTTTTTAGTTGTTTTGTGTCTCTTTGTAGTAGTTTTGCATCCAAGTAGTTGTTGTGCATCTCGTCATGCATTTATGTAGTTGTACAATCTATTGTAGCTTTTTTGTCTCTTTGTATTCATTTGGGGTGGTTTTGTGTCTTTGTAGTCATTTTCCATGTTTGTTTTGCATCACTTTGCAGTGGTTTTGTGTCTCTTTGGAGTTGTTTAGTATTTCTTTGAAATAGTTTTATGTCTCTTTGTAGTCATTTTGCTTTTCTTTGTAGTCGTTTTCTATCTCTTAGTAGTCTTTTTGTGTATTGTTTTCAGTACCAACACTGTCAGACAGAACCAAAATTCTTGGTCGCTGGAAAACAGTAAGATATGAAGGTGCCATCTGAGGGCAGATATATATTTTTTCAAAACCCTAAAATCTGAAAATAATAAGTGGAAAAGTTAAAAAATATATTCAAGCTTGTATATACCAATTTCTTAGCAAAATGTTGATTACGAACATTTCACTTAACATTTAACTCCAGTCTGATGGTTAACCCAAATACTACATTAGCCTTGCGACAACCATCTGCCAATCCAGAGATGAGGGGAAGTGGAAGGCAATCATGGCTACATTTTATTAACAACTCCATTTAAATGGCTTAGTGGCAGCAGCAATCTGCAGAGGGCACCTTCAGCAATCAACAGCGTTTGAGCACAGCTGCCATATGAGGTGCACTATGGGTAGCGGGGAGAGCTGAACAATGCGATTAATCCCTCTGGATAAGAGAAAAAGAAGAAATTCTACAGACAATGACAGTGCCACGACCTATTTGCCACACACAGGTCCGTTTGAATAAGTGCTTCATTTAATAATAACTGATTGAGGAAAATTCTGAACAGTGGCTGTGAGGTAGTGCACATGGCCCTTTCACTCGCTCTTCTGGCCGCTTTTCCTCCTCTCTCCAGAAATGTATTTTGTGCTTGAGTGAATTAGGTGATCATTTTTTATCTTACATGCCGCGCTGGCTTCTGGAGTTTCTAGCTCCAAGGAAATTGGAAGGGAAGAAGAAGTCGAACATTTATCGCATGCCGAGGTTAATCTCCTGAAATGGTGGGATTTGGTCAGAGGAAGTAGAAAATCCACGCTTTGCCACTGTTATTTTTTTATTCCCTCTCCCTCCCTCGCTCTCTCCATCCTGCCTTCCTCATGGTGGAAGTAAAATCCTTCGAGCTGAACCGCAGAGACAAGACGGAGTAGCAATGCATAAATTAAGGCAGTGACTGTACTCATCACTCACTGTCTGATGGGCTGATAATACTGCGTGCCGCGTGATCATCTTTCATCGCTGTTGTTAATTCCTCAAAAGGCGAGCACCTGCACTGTTTTGCTTTGTCTCGCAGCCGTGCATGTGAAATGTTTACCACGACGGCGGCTTGCGATTTCACACGAGTGATTCTGATTGCTCGACTGCAGCTGAGAGAAGAAAAAAAAGTCGTTGACAAATAGGAACTGTGTGCAGGCGTCTTTCTCAATTTAACTGATGCATAAATACTAGCATGAACACTAGAGCAGCAGTCAGTGTTTCGTTGTTTTTAGGCCTCAAATTAAATCTAAAGTCGTTTAGAACAAGACAATGTCCTTTGAAGGAAAATCAAAGTCAAGTCACAAGTCTTGAAAACTAAATTACAAGTCTGTAACATTTATTAGATGTTCACTTTCTCCTGATGCCTTTAACGCCTTCTAATCCATGTTGGCTTAAAACAAGAGTTTAAGAAGCTATGCCTTCGAAGCAGCAACTGACAAATTAAGACAAAAGAAAATTGAAACCGATGAAGATTATTTACATGATTAAAAGCTCCAGAGGAGATACAAACTTGAGGTGAGACTGTTCAAAAGGATAGGAATAAAACTTTCTAACGTGGATGACAATTCCATTTCAACATCTACTGAGCCAATGATCTGCTGATGAAGACCATATAGTAGGACTGAAAGCCCCAGAACAACTTCACTTCAATGAACCTTAAGGTGGGGTGCAGCTTTGTCAACAGCTGTTTCCACGATCAAGAATGAACATCAAAATGTATCCATTACAGTTCCAGGAGTTCACCAGGTCAAAACTTGATATTTTTTACTTTCAACTTTGCTTTCCAAGTTTCAAAGTCAAGTCTCGGATGTTTCAAATCTCAAGTGCTCATTTTTTGTAACGTACAGTAAGTCTGGCTCAAGTCCAAGTCTACACATCTGTCATTTACATAATTTCTTTACTCAACTTTCTCCTAAATATTGTCAAAAAATCACGAAATAAATGCATGTTGAGAATCTTTCCCCCTTGTAATAGTTGGAGTTGTTGCATTCTGGATACATCCTGTGAAAAGCCGCCGCCATGATTCGAGGACATCTGTCAAAATCAACTTGAAGCATCGGAAGCATTCGACCTGTTTTCAAAAGAAAGCATCATTCACCGCTGTGTACCAGCCACCTCCATCCCAACCCTTTTTTATCTTTCTCTTTTAAAAGAACTAGAGAGACCTTTCACTATAAACACATGCTTGACAAGACGGCTGCTGCTGAAGAGCTCAGAACCCTCAGTTTAAGTGGATTCGGGTTGGAGATTTATACCTGCACTTTATGGCATTTGCAAATGACTACCCAGAGTAATTCCATCCTGTCATATTTGTCTTTAGAAACTGTAACAAATTACTGTGAGTTTGCGGCGGAGGAAACTCTTCTCTGCCATTTTCCTTGCTTGTTTCTCTTTTTTGAGCTTGCTCGATTTTTTTCCACTTTTGGGCCGCGGAGATAAGTCGCTGATGGCAAGATTGCAGGGGCCATCCATTTACAGAGTGCGGCAGGTGACAGGCAGACATGTTTCATTTTGCCTCGTGCTGCGTGATGCGGTTCCCTCCTTTCCCCTCTCTGTCTATTCTCCCCTCCTCTGTTTCCCTCTCTGAACTCCCCCAGCTTTCACCCTTCCATCGCTTTTCTTCCTCTCCTTTCTTTCTTTCCCTTCGTCTTTTCATTCCCCTCCCCCCTCCCACTTTCAAGAGGGGTGCCTGTCAGCATAACTCAACCCGTCAGCTCAAGGGACAGGACAGGGGTAATTGGGGTAGAAGTATGTGTCAATGTGTGTGTGTGGTTGTGTGTGAGATGGTGCTTTCATGGCAGACATAACTGCCGTTCTCCTCTCTACTACCTACTAATGAGGTGTGACTTGTGTCTTGTGGAGATTTGGACAGACATCATACCCTCCTTCACCCCACTCACACATCCCAGTGACCCTCTCTCCTCTCTCCTCTCCCCTTTCCAGTCAATAGATGCTGGAGATTCATCAGTCACCAGACAACAACCGAGGCCTGACCAGAGCACGGTGTCAACACATTGCACATGGCTAGGTCTGCCACAGCCAACACTCTCTCCCCAGTGTTGTTCAGAAATGTATCAATACTTTCTGTTAAATGCTGAGTTTATTAGGAAAAGTGGCTTCACAATGCCAAATGTACAGATGGGCAGAACACAAATAAACTAGAAAATGTAAGCGTGCTCGCTTACATTTTCGCGCTGAAAAAACGCATGTGCAAACACTGAAAACAGGTTCAAATGTTAGTATTGTCTTGTGAAATATTCTCGGGCAGCACTGAACACAACACTGAATAGCTTGGTCCGTCAGTTGAATTCTAAGCATCGAAAGGTGCCGAGTTGTCAGATTGTATTAGAACTGAAAGCAGTTGAAGTGTCATTGCTAAGAGAATGTGGAATTTCATGTTTTAGCCCAGTAGGAAGTTGTCCGTTGTTATGTAAGTTCTGAAGGCAGTTGGATTAACAATTGATGGGTAAGGGCTCAAAGCAGATAAATGGCCAGTGAGCAGATCAAAGCACCGGACAATGTAATGAAAGCAACCAAATTTCATGTTTGTCCTGTAGGAAGTCGAGTTGTCAGTTTTAATATCAGCACTGAAAGCAGTGGAGCTGCAGTTAACATGTCAGCAGTTGAATTGTCAGTTGAACTGTTAATCACAGAGTAAGATAAAAGTTAAAATGTTATTTTATGGCTTTAAGCTTTGTTTTGTTTGGTTAATCGTAGCGTAGCATCGGCTAGCTCTGACCTGGATCCGACAACTCTCCAGCTGTGCTTCATAGACTCTCGTGCAACCGTTTTGGATTTCCTTCATTTTCAGGCTGGTTTTGAGGATTTTTAACAAGTCATGGTCAAGTGTTATGTAATCGTGATACTCATTGTCCGGAGTGGTTGGAATGAGATATATGTTTCTGGAACGTTTTTAAGCGTAAATGCAATCGCCACAAGTAAAGAGCTAACATCAGGATATAAACTAACTACACTACGACTGCATGACCACGAGTACACACAACGAGGCTGTGAAGGCAGACTTTCGTCGTGATGACATTTTGCAGTCTCATTAAGCCACTTGTCAGCTATCACCCTTTTTAAAGACACCTAAAAGCTTCAAAATCTATCTGACACTTTTTATACCATAGAACAAAAACAATTAAACATCTTAAACTTGTGTTAACCACAGACCATATTTCAGCCATCCAACCACAAAAATGACTAATTTCCGGGTCTCGTTCCTGCATCACTCTATAGAATCCTGGTAGTTGGTCCTCTGTCTGCGCAAACCTATTCAAACCTTTTACTGAAACTGTCGCTGCCAGTATGAATAGCTTTGATGCAAAATATTTAAAAAATTCTCTCCAGACTGACACACAGGATTTCTATTTTTAAGCCCAGTGTTTTCTGGATATATGAACCAGAACCTGACCCGCTCTCACCCCGACACCTCGGCCACAGCAATGAGCATTTAGCCAGTGCACTCCCTGTTGCTCAACCTGTCAGCCACTTTAATAAACCACTTGCCTGCTGTGGTTGCTTGTCGCTCGGCGGCAAGGCCAGCGGTCTACAAAAGTGCCTGTGTACAATATCTCCTCTCATTAAGTCGGCTATAATGTGTCCCTCAGGCAGGAGTCACACATAATGTGAAGCCGTCCCATTAGCGCTGTCACGTCACTTTCATTTAGGGGCTATCCGACAGCATTACGTGCCTCTTAGAGCGCTCTGGCCCTCCCGGCCTGGTTCAGCATGTCCAATGACTTATTCCCGCTTAGCGCTTCACATTTCCTTAACTTTCACTCATTACGGGTGAATTATAAAAACATATTCCCGGCAGAGTTCTGCCAATTTAATCTTTTGTTAAACGTGTGAGGTAGAGTTGTAATCTAATAAACGTCATTAGTTGGAAATAAGGCTTGATGAAGACAAGGGGATTTTCGAGAGGCCTGCTAAACGCCCTGCTTGAGCCCTGAATGGAACTACTAATCAATGACCAGCCCACAACTAATTGCTGAAATAGCTTGCACAGACATTCCCATGCTAGATTAAGGGAATATATATATATTTATATACACACATTGTAGTAATGCAGTGTTCAGGCTGAGCTATTCTTGTTGTCAACAATTGCAGACTTTGCTAAAGAGGTTTACTGTAATGGAATACAACAGTAGTTTAAGCAAATTAGTTTCAACTGCCTTTAAAAACAGTAGAATGAATTAAAACAATATCACTATTGAGCAAAAGCGATTAGAAGAGAGGAGAAACAACCCCCAGGCATGAATGGTAATATGAGCATTTGCTGCAGTGCGTTTGGTTCTGTTCATTCTGACATTTAGCAGCTTGTTTAGACAGTCACTGGCTTTTTTTTACGTACTTGAAATAAAAGTTTCGAGGAAACTGCTACTAAAGGCCGGAGCAGGAGAGGGAAACCAAATGAGAGGGCAAAGTGGCCCTGATGGACGGTTTGGAAGCGTTCATCCAAATCAAAGAGGAAATTCGAGATGAGAACGGTCACCTGGGTGGCGACGGTAGGCTGGTTATTGATTTGTCCTCGCGGAGGTGATCATTAGTGCTGAACGCATGTCAGCGGGCCCATTAGGGAGCGTGTCTGCCCCTGGACTAAAGGGAAGCAGACGAGTAAAACGCTGTTCTAACTGATCCTGATGGAAACAATGCAGCACAGGAGACCTCCACAAATAAATCACTGACCGCTCACATTAGCCGGGCAACTTTACAGATCAGATACGGTGCACTTATGGACAGTATAAAAATCATAACGAGGAGGAGGGTAAGAAAAGGGAGAGGGAGGGTTATATATATATATATATATATATATGATTTACTTATAAAAACGAATGCAGTGCAAGTAGAAAACCTGTTTGTTCTGAATTGGCCGACAGCTTGGCCTCTCAAGAACCGTGAATACAAACAGTTTCACACT
>NW_027466496.1:1355000-1372500 GCF_050575085.1 Anarhichas minor | reverse complement strand
AGAAACATTGGAGAAAAGATAATGCAATAAATAAAAGACAGTGATTCACTGCAATGCAACATACTGCATCGTAATGTAAGCAAAGACAACATGACCCAGAGTAAAGTGAAAACAGAATGATAACAGACATCAGAGTAACGCGCGATGCTTGTGTGAAATCTCACTTTAATCTTAATCAGCTTGCTTTCTTAAATGTGAGTCGAAGCCGACCACTTGTTTGTGCTCATTGAGTGAACTCCACAAGAGCTGAAGGGGACACCAGGGAACCGTTGATCTATACCGAACATCTCCTCGTTTCCACGGGGACTCACTCGACCGTGGCGGCAGCATGTCAATGATGGCATACATCAGAAGAAGTAGAAGCACCTCTCCAGGGTGTCACAATGATCCACTGGCTGAAATAGGAGCTTGTGGAGCAGTGATGACTGATGGCCCCCCCCCCCCCCCCCCCCCCTCAGATTGCACTTCTATCCGGGTGCAGCAGGGGGCACTGTGGCGTCACTGCTGGAGCTTGTGTAGTCTGACTCTGAGTCACAGTCCTCAGTGAGCTGGAGACCTTGTTCAACACAGTGCCAAGTCACTCACAAAATTAACTTTAAAGAAAATCCTTCCACATTAAAACGTGAATCTTGTGATGATGTAATGGATCCATTTGGCCAAGGACGTCTTTAGATCCACTGTGGACATCTGAAACTATTTTAAGCATTTAGTTGATGCTGTTATTGTAAGAGTGAGGATTTCTTTATTTGCAAGGATCAAGAACACATCCGTTGCTTCTCCACATTTCAGGGATATCGCATTACCCTGCTGTTGAAGCGTGCCCGTGTGTTCAGAAGCATGTTGGTGACATGTGCTATTCAGCAGCACCGGTCCATATCGGGAGATCTTCACGCGTGTTCATCGATTCTTTCAGGAGCCAAGTCCAGGGACTTCTCATCACAGCAGGAGTAACTTAAAACTCCATCTCTACTTCAGACGGGCTTCACGCTTCATACAGAGATATGCATGCGACTGGATTTTGCAAAGTAAAAAAAAAAGCGACAGAGCTGTAAAGCTGCAAACTTGAACAAACTTGGAAGTGAAAAGCTAAATTTGCTCAGAGAGCTGCTAAAGTGCTGAAGTTCTTATAGGAATAGCATATCAGGCATGAGGAAGAAACCAGGCTTTGCTCTCTCTCTCTCTCTCTGTGTGTCTCTCTCTCGCTGTCTCTCTCCTGTCGTCACCTTGATGTGGAAAGAGTGGGAAGACTGTCTTTCTCCAGAGAGTGTCCCATTTATTATCCACTGTCCTCCTCCTCCTCGGCTAGTTACCTTACGCCATGCGTGAAATGGCTCCAAATGGATTCCCTTTGTCTATTGGCTGTGCTGCTGTTATGCTTTACACTAAGCCTGGCCTCTATGGGCGCATACAGCCTGTACAGTATGTCATTCAGCCTAACTGTAAAATACCGAACAGCAGGGGGGGGGGGCAGGACACATACTCACAAGGCTCTCCTAAACTGTTTGTGTGAGTGTTTCACAGCCAGTGATGTTCTATGGTTATAACAAGTGCATGTGTTTGTGTGCCACTGCTGGATATTGGAGGAACTGCAAACGTCACATTTTCAAAGTTTCTCAGAGGACTGCTCTTCTTTTACGAGTGAGTCCTGCTCACAGACTTAAGGAGACATGGATGGGAGCACAAATCACTTTTATCAGCCACGCAGACGGTTTACACATTAGCCCTTCGACTCATCCCTTCCATAAGACCGTCTCTCCCTCTCCCCTCCGCAAGAAAGTCTCCACTCCGCGCACTTTGGAAAACTTCCCACAACTACAGTCCTATAAAGCACTAAGCCCTCTGCCTCTCGACTCCCACCGTGCACATCTTTGAAGCATCGCTCATCGGCGATACCGCACAGCTCTGAGAGCTTACGCATCCAAAGCCTAATGGCCCAGCGCTGGTTAACTTCCAGGCTTATACCTCTGCTGATGAACTCCAGCAGCCGTCACCACTGTCTCTCATCCCAGCTAACACCGGCATTGTGCTGGCGAGGTTTAGAGATGAGGAGAGTGAGGATTGTCAATAGATGGGGGGGGGGGGGGGGGGGGGGGTGGAGGACTTGGCAGAAACCTGTTAATCGGCGTGTAAGGCGATGGAATAATGAACTTTCTAGAGAGACACTTGTGTGAATAGACGGTGTCAAGCGGATTTAAAGAATCTCCACAGCAGGATTTACCACGTGCACCACCTACACGGTGTCAGTCAGGGTTACGCGCAGTCACGTTACCCCGACAGTTTACATCAGCATCCGTCAGACGGAGTGGCATCAAGACGTCGAACATTTGCAGATCAGAGTGAGACTTCATAAAGCAGTCACACAAATCCACCGTCACACAGACCCTATAACCCTACAGCTCCACGATCTCTAGTCGCTCTATAAAGACATCTACTCTACGCTGGTATCCAGTGTGAAAGCTGTTAAACCATACAGTTGACATTGCACTTAAGCTGTGTTTGGCGATGGGGATGTGTTCTGTGACTTACCTGGGACTGTTAAACCCAATGGGGCTTGGTATGATGTCGGTGATGTAATGGCCTTTCTCTCAAATATGAACAAAAGCCAGTGGGAGCCGATCTTGTTGATTCACAACTGTCGACATACATTGTAATGTGTTTATGAAATGTATATTTTGATGTACTTTATCCTCGTGGTGGCATCTGGTAAAGTCTCTACACCTGCTGCCGTTTTATGGTCGATCAATGGAAAGTCCGGCTGACAGGCGGGCCTATTTACCGATCAGCCTGCCATCATGCTTTACAGCAGCAATGGCCCTCAATTCTCTAGATGACTCCATTGTCCCGAAAAAGACACATAAAGACATAGCTGTTTTTTTTTTCTTTTTTTTTTTTTTTTTTCTTTCGTCACCCAACGAGAGAGGCCGGGACATAAATCGACTTGAGGAGAAGCAGTTGTTTTCTGCCCGGGGCGGCCGGGTTTTATTGTCCTCCACAAGAAGCTTATTGGAGGGCTCTTTTGTGTGAGGGGGAATTTTACGGCTGATTGCGTGTATTGGAGTAGTCATAAAACTAAGTAGAGGAGACCTGTCTTTATGGTGTCGGTGGTGGCCGTGCTTACGACCCGTGTTGCTCAGAAATAGGAGGGCAATGAGGGACACCAGCAAGAACTCTCTTTTATCCGGTGAGAGACGGCAGCGCAGGCCTCCTCTCGATTTCTCTTCTCAGAGTGACAATGCGGTGTGCCTCGGATTCTGTAGAGCATCTTCTGTTGTGCGTCACAACAGCACTTGTTGAATAAATGCATGGCAGTTTGGGTTTGTCTCACTCCCGTTGCACAGCGGCTTTGGTCAATTGTCTGTTAATTGTCACCACAACCACGCATACTATAACTCTCCCATGTGTAAGAGCCCAAGTATTTAGCTTTGAGGTTGTTTTTTAACCGGCGCTATGGCTGCGTGTTGGTGAGCAGGTTCCTGTTTTGTCTGTATCTCAAGGTGCGCATGGACACGCAGGTGATGTGATTCACGTTCCCCCCCACAGCAAAGGGCTGTGATGCAAAAGCGTAGTGCCCATTGCCCGTTGTGGGAAGTGAAACTGGCATTTACCTCATAGACTGGCCATGTCTTTACAGATTTCACTGATCGACTAAGGCGACCAAAGGTGGAGAAGAAGAAGAGTAACAAGGAAATGCATTCCACACATGTTTAAGCCTCAAGGATACATTTCCACGATTTGTGTTTTTAGCGAGAAGCACTGCACACGACTGTGTTTTGTTTACGAGCAAACCTTACAGGGCACCTCCAGCTTCTCTCACTAACACTGGCCTCACACGGAAATGTGCAGCCTGAGAACGAGAGGAAGGAAAGGATAAAAAGTGGGAAGGTGTCGCTCAGCCACAGTGGATCACACCTGTTGGCGTTCTCACAAGCTGCGCTCGGCTGTTCATCTGCGAGGATGTGGTGGCACAACAGTGGTGTGTGTCTGACTCCAGATCAGAAGGTTGCCTGTTTAAAATCGCATCAGGATCAAAGTCTTCCCAACCCTGCTGTGCTTACTCCATCACTTTCACTTTCTTTCTGTAACAGCAAACTCATACTGCATAAACAAAAGTGAGAGGATCTCTTATATAACAAATAGACAAATGTGAATAGCGACTCAGAGTGAAAAACAACCTATAATTGGTCATATTGTTCTTTTTTTTCAATGCAGGTTACCTCACTTTGAGTATCAATGGTGTAAATTATACAGGACAAGTAAGAAGAAAGTATTTTGGGTAACTTCTGGGTCACACTCCTCATCTTTTGTTTTATCTGCACACCCACACTGCAGCCTTTGGTACAAAGTGTCTCTTTCATCTTCCCCTAAAATCTGCTGTTCTTTGTCTCTCTCTCTCTCTCTCTCTCTCTCTCTCTCTCTCTCTCTCTCTCTCTCTCTCTCTCTCTCTCCCCCTGCGTCTCTCAGGAAGATTACACTGCAGCACTGTGCAGATGTCCAGGGGTTGTTGATGAGGTTATGGTCAGGGTATTAGCATGGAGCGGGATGGGGAATACTCCACACCTCATCTCTCTGCCCACACAACCACTGATAGGAGGCTCACTATGCATCAAATTGGTCGTTAATGGCTTTCAGACTGCCTGTCTTATCTATGTGAGCGGCTCCCCTCAGGCTCCATGTAATCTGAGTGCGCCTGTTTTACAGTCGTGTGTGTCGATGTCTGCATGTGTTCAACGCATTCGCGCTTGTTCTTTGCATACCTGGATTTTCTTTGGATAAAAGGTCTTCATGTCCTCACACCCGTCGCACCGACGCCGGCGTTTTGTTTGCGGTCTGTATTTGTGTGCGTGGATGTCGGTGCCCCGTACGAGCCGATGCTTGTTTACCAGACTGCTTACGCACTCGGCCGCCCTGCATGTCTAACCTCCTCTACATTAGCTCATGCTGCTGATAGAGAGCTGCGATAGCACACCCTATCACATCAAACGAGCCGTAGACGGGGCTCCGAGCGAGAACTCCACTCTTCCTTCCACCCAGCTCTCCCCTCATCCTTCTCTCCATCCATCCCCATGTTAAACCAATTAACAGTAATTACCGGGCCACCCCAGGCGCAGCCTCTTTCTGCTGGCTCCGCTGTTTTGTCCTCATCACCACGCCGACACGAAGGGAGGCTCCGAGACGTGTTGGGAAGCAGGTCATTACTGTTTATTAGCTAAGGGAGGCTGATGGGCCCTGTAGGAGCCCGCTAAAGTTTGCCTGTTTGGTCATGCTGCTGACTTTACACATCAGTCAGTGTTTGATAGTTTTACAGGGACATTGTGACCTCTTGGCCTTGAGACGATCACTACCTCTGTACTGTTTTCTACTACAGTACACACACGTGCAGCTCAGTTTTCCCCAGTGTGTGCAGGGAGAGGCTGCAGCCCTCCAGAGAATACAGGTGTCATTTAAAGTTACGTCCTATTTTTTTCCCTGCATCTGATATCTTAAAGCAATTTTGCAACGCATGTTATGTTAAGAAACCGACCGGTGCCCCGGTTAAGAAGGTTTACCTCAGAAATGTCTGCGATAAGCTAGCATGTGAGGCAACAATCCGTCTCTTCCTGTCAAGTCAAGCGATCGACAGTCAACAGACGCTAATGTAATGTGCACAACGATATGAAAATGCTCAACTCGGCACACCGAGATAACGACAAAACAGAGCAAATGCAGGCTTGATAGTTGCTGTGATGGATTGTCTTGCAACCGTGGAAGTTGTTTTTCATGCAGCACAGGAATGAATGGCAGCGCGTTGCTTCCTGTGGAGGGTGGAAAACCAGCCCTGATATCTCCATCAACGCTGAAACTCTGCAGGCCGCAGCCGTCAGATGTCTGACTCCCGTGTTTAGGCTGCTCTGGACACAAATAGATTGTTGTGCTGTCTGTGTCTATCACACACACACACACACACACACACACACACAAAATAAAAGCGTACAATTATCGATAACTGCAAATCTGTCGGCTCCAGAGCGGATGTTCAATGTGAGAGAAGAATGTGTTACCTTCAAGCGCTCCTTTTAAGCTGAATGCGAAAGCTGTAAATGTCATTTGTGTTTGTGTTTGTGACCCCTTTAAACACGGACAATAAATACGAATTGAGACACAATACAATCATAACAAATATGAATCATGACATTAAATGTCAGACTATAACATGCCAAACTAACAGCTAATGACCTTTGGAAAAATCTTTCACAATAAATACATAAATATGATTTTTCCACTCTATTTAGCACTTTGTTGAGGGTATTCATTAACAAATGGATTTTTTAATGAATCCACCATCAGAAGGGGAGACTTCCAGCAACACAGTGAATGTTATTGCAAATGTAAAATGACTGTTTTAAAGTTGGGATCAAACTATTACTTGAGGAATCATCTCACACTCAAAGCATCCCCGTCATATCATGTCAGTGCTGTTCAGGCTAAAATGACTTCTTGGGTATCATTTTGCATCTCCAAATGAGGAACAATATGATGAGATTTCATAGCAACACACGAGGAGCGGGTCGTTAATATTCCAATGAGCCATTCGGTGCAGCGAGACACAATCAATCGGTCACAGATCACACATTATCCCAACAATGAGACACAATCAATCATGCTTAGCAATTTGCCGAACCCGTAATCACAGTATATGCTGATGCCTGAAGTTTACTTGAATACAAATGAATACCCCCCCCCCCCCCCCACCTTTTCTTTTACAAATGCTCACACACAACACTTGATTAATGAAGGTGGTTTTAGGTAGTGGTGGTGAGTAGCGTGGGAGGTCACAGCTCCATCCCCCCCCCACCAGCGACACATCCCATAATAAACTGGGTTTACATTTACACAGTTGTCACCTGACATACGGTTATGAACACACATGTACACACACACACACACAAATATGAACACACAGACACGCCCTCACGCCCTCCTGCATCCGAGGGACCATGATCTCATCATGTGAGAGGTCCCCCCCCCCCCCCCCCCCCCCCCCCCCACTTCCCAGCCTGGGGTGCGCATCTCATCCTGAATTATTGAAAGGCCTTTTATTTCGGGAGTCTTGATATTGGTGGATGATGCCCCCCCCCCCATGCAATTATGTCAGCATCAATAATAGATGAGTTGGGCAGTGGGAGTGTGGGGCTGAGGGGATTGGTGCCCGTTCACCAGCTTGGCGAGCAGAGCTGGCATGGTAACATGATCTGACTGATGTTAGGGGGTAAAGGGCACCACGGTTTCACAGAGTGACTGGGGACTTGGTGAAGTGTGTGTGTGTGTGTGTGTGTGTGTGTGTGTGTGTGTGTGTGTGTGTGTGTGGAGAGCCTTGAGCTTTGTGTGTGTGCGTGCATGATATCCCGGTGATAATTGCAGCTCTCACCTGTCCGTATGAGAAGGCAGTGTGATCATGCCTTCACACACACACACACACACACACACACACACACACACACACACACACACACACACTTTCACCTGCCTGACCTTCTGTCTTTGCATGTGTGTATTTGCGTGTCTGTATAGTTTGCCCTTTTTTCCCCAAGAAAATCCATCTGTCGACTAGTTGGTCATCCCACTCTCTCTCTCTCTCTCTCTCTCCCCCCCCCCTCTCTCTCTCTATTTCTCTCTCGCTCTCTCTCACACACACACACACACACACACACACACACACACACAGAGTCAGCCTCGGGTTGAGGTTCCGCTCACGCCTCCCAGCTGCAGGTGGCTCAGAGGTCTTATGGCTGCAGGGCTGGAGGGGAGCGCTGACCTGTGAAAACCTCCAGCTCCAGACCATTCACTCCAGTCTCTGGCTAATTCAATAAAGGCCTTTCAGACAGACTGCAGCCAACATCTGTGGGCCCCACCCGGAGCCACCCGGAGCCACCAGGGCCAGCGTTTACGCTCAGTTACCGCTTCAGTTAAGTTTTAGGCCTGAACAAGCAAGCTATTAGTGGGTCACGATGCTGCTGAGACACATTTATTTCAGGGGTTAACTGTGGCCAGGTGCAAAAACATCCCTCGGAATGTTTCACCATGTGGCTTCATCTCATGATTATCTTCATTAATCTGTTGTTTTTTGATAAATTATTCATACATTAATATGTCAGAAAATTGTGAAAAATATCTATCTCAAGTTCCGAGAGCCCAATGTGATGTCTTTAAAAATGTTCTCCAACCAACAATACAAAACCCAAAGATAGTCAGTTGAAAATGACATAAAACAAAGAAGCAGCAAATCATCATTTTGTGTCGTACTTCTGCATCATATATAGCTTTATGTTAGTTGACTATACAACGACTGCCAAAGCGTGTTCTGTCATATCTTAATTGTACATCGAAAATTTTTCTTTTTATCAATATTTAGAGAAGAACTGCTTCATTTTGAACAAGGGGGTGTTCCCAAGTGTGTAGTATAAGACAGTGTATGTTATCATTCAGCATAGATACAGAGATCCACAGGTAATGCATCTGAGATCAGAAGCATGGTGTTGATCATCATCCTCTTTCCTCCTGTCAGCCGTCTGATAACAGAAAAGATGGCAGAGAGGAGAAAAAAGATGTCTTTGTCTGAGGATGCAGGGGGTGGAGGGGGTGGGTTTGCAGGGTGGTGGAAAGGGAGAGGAGGAAGTGTGTGTGTGTGTGTGTGTGTGTGTGTGTAGGAGGTGAAAGGGGGTTGAAGGAGGTATCAAATCACCTCCCTCCCCCTCTGCCCCTTATGCTGTCTCCTGGTTTTATCAGTCCTCTGCACCTCCAAATTAAATTTGTCCTGAGAGGGGGGGGGGGGGGGGGTCAATGGTGTGGCGCGGGGCACGCCGTATATGGAGGGAGGCCGGCCTGCTTTGCTCCATCAGAGCAGCAGGGGCCCCCGAGGAGCCAAGCTGGCCACTGACGATGACAAGGCAGATGCAATCAGGGAGTGGGCCAGGGCCTGTGTGTGTGTGTGTGTGTGTGTGTGTGTTTGTAAGGTGGGGGTGAAAGGAGAAGCCTATCATAGAGATAAACATAGTATAGCATCAGTGGGGCTCTCAGGCCGGACCAAGTGCCCCCTTCCTGTCTGCTGTATGTGTCCACTCACAGATAATTGATTCATCTCACCCATCAATAGCAGCATCTCTGATAGAGCTTCCTGGCTCAGTGCAAACTGCAGCGTCTGTCAGAGATGGACAGCAGATGAAAGCAAAAGCACACCCTGGTAGGAAACCTTGAATGACAGAAGTCTCACCCCTTAGTGCTCCGAAGCCAGCGGAGACTTCAGTAACAGCCACTGTGGTAGAGCTCTCCTCTCATCTGTTAGTCCTCCGTGTATATTGGTCTTTGTGTTATTATTAAGGCCTCTGTGTTTAAAAAAAGTAAGTTGTTTTTACCTCATACAGTTTATAATGCTAAATTAGCAGATAGCAATTATAGAGTTGAAATGATTAGTTGACGAATCAATCAACGGAAAATAGTTGTTTTGATAATTGGTTAATCATTTACGTCATTTACGTCAAGATTCAGTGGCTTTAACTTCTCAAATGTGAATATCTGCTCGGGCCGGACAAAAACAGTCATTGGAAGATGTCAGCTATCGGTGTGGGAAATTGTGATGGACAATTCCATTAATCCATGAATAGAGAAGATAAATGAACAAATATATCAATAGAATTAATTGATAATTATCAATTATCAGCCTTAAAAAAATCCGACCCCTGGGTAACCCTATAGGTGCACAAAAATACAAAAATAATATAAAATATGATGGTGAATTGAATCAGTCCATTTCAACACCGTGTAATCCTCAATACATATTCATCTTACTTTGCACAGATAAACACACTTGATAAACATAGAGAACACACACACACACACACACACACACACACACACACTCATCACAGCTTCTCTTTCCACCCAAATTGAGTAATCTCTCCCATAACCAAAGCCTTGTTAGCTCTGAATCTGTAACAAGGGGCGGCTTCTTCTCTCACTCCAGCAAGCTGTGTGAGGAGTCTTTTTAATTCATACTCTGTAATAATATCTGAGCTGTGCTTGTAAAGCTCTCTCTCTCTCTCTCCCAACACGCGTGTAAAAAGTGTATTCAAGTAGCATCAGCAAAGAATATTCCTGACTGAAAGCGGCTCACATGCTTAGCACCATTTCCCCCAAACACATTTCCTTTTTAGTGTCCCCTCCGTGAAGAGGCCCCGTCAGCTCTAGCGGGCTGCTGAGGCACCGTCTCGTCAGCCAGTCGCCGCCTGAATACTGTGAGTTCTGCTTGGCATTTTGTGTTGTGTGCTTTTTTTTTTTTTGTTTTGTTTTTGGGTTTGTTTTGTTTACTCAGCCGTCTCGGTGAAAAGGTCGATTCCCCGCTCGGGCCCCGCTGTGAAAAAAAAAAATCACCGCGCTGTTTGAACTCGGCATCTGACAGCTACAAGTGCTGCGCCTCCAGTTTCTATTGTGGTACATAGTGTAAGAGCAGACGAGAAGCTTTTGTGGGGAAGGGAATCCTTCAGCTTAAAGGTTGCTCTTAATTGAGAAAGCATCTACGAGGCCTTTGACGCTTTCAAAGCGCTCATCCTGCTGGTGAGATAAGAAGCAACGTTACCCGCTTTTAAGACGTGCAGTGTGTCGGTACAAAGAGTTGTAATGAGCTGCCGGTATGCAAACACACACACACACGCACACGTGCACAGGGACGCACCAAAGACAAATACACACCTACAAAATGAAACACACACACACACACATATATTCCCTGGTTGGCCCTTGGTGATGAATGGAGCGAGAGGCCCAGAGTGCAAGGCCGGGCCTGGCTGACTGATGGAGCCATTGATTCTGGCTCCCTAAAACATACACACACACACACACACACACACACACACACACAAACACACACACTCCTCTCCTATCTACGATGTGACAATGCTTCTTTTCAGACCTCTTAATCGGCCCGACGTTGACTAATTGAATTCATTAACCGTCTGGCCGTCGTCCCCTCATTGTGCTCCCAGTTATTTACAGGTCCATTTAAGAAGCAACAATACGAAGGAAATGTCAGGTTATAGTTTGCATGGCATTATGCCAACCGGCCGACTGTGTGTGTCTGCTACATGTGTGTGTGTGTGTGTGTGTGCGTTCACATTTGCGTATTTCATTTTAAACACACACATGTAGCGTCTTAATTGCCATGACTGATTTAGTGTGCAGCCTTAAAAGGAGTGGAGGAAAGCCCCCCCCCCCCCCCCCATTCGCTCCAATTGACTTTGTTTTATGGGCAAACGATGACAAAGAAAATGAATCATAACCTACTTAACGTTTTGTGTGTGTGTGCACGTGTTTAAGTGTGTGCGCGTGTTAGGCAGGGTTAAGCAGCCTATAGGAGGAGGAGCACCCTGGGGAAGGGCTTTTATTCCAAGCCAAATAAAGTCCTACATCAAGCATGGTTTCAAAAGCTTTCCCCGAGGCCTACTTAAGAAAATATCAACGCCCCGTATTCCAATCCAGGGAGTCTTTCAGTTCTGGGAACGGCTCTCCTCCCCTCTCTCCTGTTATTCCACAGACGAGGAACTATTTGGACGTGTCATGGAATACGCCTTTCTTACTCTCTCATTAGCTGTCTGTGATTTATTGAATTCATTTCAACAGTGTAATGTGTTGGGATAACACATCCGGGCACGGCTGTGCAGTATCACAGTGGACTTGTGTGTAGGTATTGGTTTCATGGCATTGTGTTTTTATAATGGCCTCACTCTGCTTTTACACACTTGACCAACATCAGTGCCTCTTTTAATAGCTGAAAGCAGCACGAGTCAATGAAACGCCGGTGTTGCAGAAGTTTAATTATTTAAGTAAGTTTAATCACCGCGCTCTGATGTTTTCATTCATCCAGCTACTGTTTTGATTTAGTCGTGCTTGCAGAGCACACTTACCTCATCTGCCTCTCACTCACTCCTCCCCAACACATCGAGTGTTCGACAGAGTGCCGTGTCACGGCCCTATGCTTAATTTAGACTTCCCATGATGCCGCTCTGTTTCGGGGCACGTCACGGGTGTTTGGCAGGGCAGCGCTGAAAAGGGCCCATGTGTGTGTTTAGAGCTCTATCCAAACTCTAGTAATGTTTATGTTTTCACCCCAAGACACACACACACACACACACACACACACACACACACACACACACACACACACACACACACAGAGTTGTGTTTTCATGACTTTTGGGGACATTACATTAATTTCCTGGAGACTTACTCTGACCCTAACCATAATCACTTCCAGCCTAAACCTAACCCTTACCCTATCCTTAAACCAAGTCTTTATCCTAACATGTAATGATTTTCATTTTAGGGATGTGCCTCTAGTCACCATAAGAAAGTTGAGTCCCCACAATGTGGCTGTACACACACACACACACACACACACACACACACACTCAGAATCCTGTGTCTAAAGCCAAGCCTCAAGAAGACAAAACAGACTATTCAGCCAACTTCCTGGTATTTTCTTACACTTTTTAACCAAATTTCCTTGTAGCAGACCACAGGAAGTGCTTTAGTGGGTCAGGGGGGGTCAATTAGTTATTATGCTGGATGTGATCACCCCTGGGCTGTCCAGGGAAAGGCTTTTTCTGAGAGGAAATGTCAGAGTAACGGGGGACACAGGGGGAAGTAATAAGTGGACAACTCTTACGTTGCCATGAATCCTGGTTCTGTGTGGTTTTAGCGCCCAGAGATTTGATAAGAAAGATGAAAAATACAAGTAGGAGAAAAAAAGGCTGGTCTGATGGCGCAATTAGAGTAACTGAGTCACCCGGCTACTGTAGAATATTACCTTAAAGCAGTCATTTGCATGATGGAACCGGTGTGCTCTGGACAGTTGTGGCCATCTGTTATTAGGATTATAGGACAGCAGACACCTTAGTGCCAGGTTGGTACGACTGTGGAAATGATTTAGACACACAAAAGAGCCTTGTGTCGCAGACAAAAACACAGACATCTGTTCTATCCGAGGAAATGATTTCACTGCGGCATGATGGCGTTGTATTAAATCACTCAAGAGTACTGGGCGGAGAATGTATGGATGGATTTACACTCTGAGAGGTAGAGCTGCTCAGGTTTCTTGAGTGGAAAGATTCTATTTTTGCTCAGTGGGTTTTAATGTTTTCACCGCTTTGCATATTTCAGTACGAGACAGCTGCTTGTCGACGCTCCTTCGCTGTGTTTTCGGGCAAATGCAGCCACTGTGTGGATAAAACTCTGCTTTCCTGCTGCAGAGCTTTTTAAACACAGGTCGGCCCTGAAACAGCTGTGACCCTGACGTGATTGGGAGACGCAACCCTCTGATCCGGAGTCAAGACACTCTACCGTCACGCCACGAGCACTTCCTGCTCCAAGGCTCGACCCTGGCCAATCCTGTTCTCATGGGAACGGCAACACTTGTGAGGTCTGGTTGTGGAACGACTGCAAATAGGAATTCAAAGAAAAAAGAAGCTTTTCATGCAATTAAAAACTACCTTGAGGTGCTCTATTGGCCGACTAGTTCAAATCAGTTGTGGAGCCCTTCATGTTTTTGAAAAATCGAGACAAAATGTAATCATGAGAACATTAAGAGCAATACAATTTTATAACCATACCAAACAAGAAACTCCTTTCTCTGTATGTCCTTGAGTTGAGAGGCCTGAGGCTCAGACCAGCCCCCAGTGTACCAGGCCTAACCAAACTGCAATACAACAAAGAACGCACTTCATGATGTTTTGGGAAAATAGGAGCAAAAAGCACAGCGATAAGCGCCTGCTTCCCTTTTCCTTTGCTCTGCCAGTTCTCTCTTCGGT
This sequence comes from Anarhichas minor, assembly GCF_050575085.1. Taxonomy (NCBI): domain Eukaryota; kingdom Metazoa; phylum Chordata; class Actinopteri; order Perciformes; family Anarhichadidae; genus Anarhichas; species Anarhichas minor. Next base: position 1,358,665 of record NW_027466496.1, on the reverse strand, counting down.
CAGGCCTCCTCTCCCATCGTCCTTTAATCCGTTGTTGTGGCCTGCAGCTGTGAGCGACGTCTTTCTTTGTCCGTTTCTCCTACTCCTTCTGTCTCTTGCCTTTTCTTTCACTCTTTCCCCCATCTCTGGTGCTGCGGTGTTTTTCTCATCATCCTGCCCGACAGTAGAGCATGTCTGCGGCCTGCCATTCCCTGAACCCTTAACGTTTGTCGTGCCAACTTCCTTTTTCTTTCTTTCTTGAGGCCACATTTTTCACTCCTGCACACGTGCACAGAGCATAATGATGTGTTAAATACCTTCACCAGCTGTTGAACTATCACTGCTTCTTGTGTGTCCCGAGAGTTTAAATGAAGCCGTTCAGATTCAAGCCATAGCTAATGGACAGTTATTGGGTTGCTACTATCCACTCTTGCCATTGCTTAAAGGCAGCAGATGAAAGCTTCATTTAAAAAAATGATTAGGAATACAGATGACTCGCATGCGCATAGACACACACACGCACGAGCATCCATCATACACACTGTGTCCTTATGCAAACTGGCACATGATAGGTAAACAGTCCATTCCAGCAGTAACCTCTCTCTACAACAAATAGCCGGTCGCTGGAGGGGAGCTCATATAAATACCTATTAGACGACCCAATTGTCTTACTGCCAGCTTAGGGACGGCGCCCCAGCCTGCTAAATCGAGCCCTGAGTGGCATTCATCAGCGTCCATTGTCATTGCTCCCTCTGCCTCTCTCGCTGGGAGTAATTGACTGGAGAATAATGCCAGCCGATCAGTCCACCTATGAAGAGACGAGCCGTAGATTGATTAGCCCCACGGCAGCGCGCGGTGAGCCGCACAGCGACTGAGATATTGTTATTCTCCGATATGAAACGGCTCTAATGGAGCCGGACAAGGACTGGTGATCAGAGGGGATGGAGGGGAATAAGGAAAGCGCTTGAAATATTACCGCGGCTCGTTTATTTAAGTGGCACATTTTGCACAATGAAAAGGTTGAGCTTCTCAGCGTCGCTTGTCATATTTAGAGAGCAGGGAAGCAATCACTGGGGTTATTAGACTGACAGTGTGCCTGGGTGCATTCTTACTGCTGATGGCTCTTTGATGGCACCCTAAACTAAAACGTTAAGGCTGCACCAGACAGTTCTGCACAGGGAGAGCTCCAAACGGCAGCGAGAGTGATGGAAACAGTTACATTTTATTACTCCGGCTGCCTGTAAGGTGAGAGGAATAAGATCTATGTTGGTGTGTTTGCCAGTTCATCAGTAATGAAAATCACCTCCTCACTTCACTTGCTGGATTAGCAACTTTGTTTAGAGCGTTAAGACAGTTAAGAAGGGTTATAGGTGCCATGTGTTAAGTGTGAGTGTGTGTGTGTGTGCGTGTGTGTGTGTGTTGATCTTCGTTGTGTGTAATTCATTTACTCCATTGACTGAGGACTGGGTAGTGCATAGTACTTCCGCACGGCTCGACTCCCTCAAATCAAATCCCCTGATGTGCACACACTCATAAACACGCATGTATACGATGCACATACATTTAATACACTCAGCCACATGCAATGCACACTGCACATGGGTGCACACGCACCCATCTTTGATATTTTGTTCACTCTGAAAACCACGTAATGGACGTGCACGCACTGCTGTATGCCGTATGTCAAACTTTCAACCTATATGCCCCCCCCCCCCCTCCCCCCACACTTTTTCCCCCTTCTCACACAGCTGGATATTGACATCCGAAGGAATAAGACTTACAGAATGTTTCTTTATAGAGAGCAGGTTTGAGTAATATGTATCAGAACATGCCGGTACACAGAGGTGTACCGGACTATTTATGAGTCAGATAGAATCAGTGGCGTACAAGCCATCTTGAGTAGCACTTCAGCGCCGATGCGACGCACCAAATAAGACTCACTTGACTGGTGAAAGCTGTCCAGTCGGCTCATTAGTATGCGGGTCTGGGTTGCCGCTGACATGGCCGACTCTGATGTATTGTTGTTAAATGATAAATGGACTTGCACTCGTATAGCGCCTCTCTAGTCTTCCGAGCACTCAAAGCGCCTGAACACTACATGTCATTCACCCGTTGACACACTGGAGAACATTTGGCGTTAAGTGTCTGGCCCAAGGACACATCGACACGGACTGTAGGAGCCGGGCATCGAACCGCTGATCTTCCGATTGGGAAAACGATCCGGCATTTGTTTTAAGACTCACAATTAACTAAAACTAAAACGTTGGGTTTTCATATTTTGAAGAGATAAAAAAATAGTTTCTCCAAGAAAACTTGGTCAACCGCCGGTACTGTTGTTGGTTCAGTTGAGTTCTTCCTGTCTGCCTCTCTCCTGGAGGCTTCGATGGTCCTTCCAGAGCTGCCCTTGAGAGAGAGCCCGACAAAGAAAAAGACAAGAGAAAGAGAGACAGAGAGAGAGAGAGAGAGAGAAATAGAGAGAGAGAGAGCTTGTGCTGATGAAAGTGACAGTGACACTGGGCTTATTGCCTAGTCAAACACACACAGCCGCCGCCACATGCAGCCTGACCCAGTAATAGAGGCCAATGAAATCTGCTCATTGGGAGCAGGGGACCCGATCGTTGGCGTGGTAACTGAGCCGAAACAGTCTCATTCTGCTGCTGTCATACACAGAAAATGGGCCGACTTCAGTCACACCCGGCGTTAGGCCCTGTGAGGCTCCCACCAGTCCTCTGACACTGGGGGGGGGGACAATTTCAGCTTTTTGTAACGTTGTGAAACCCAAACAGATGTGACATGCAATTTCACCTGGAATGAACAACAAACTGTGCTTTTATAGAGTTGTACTTTTTCCCGGCTTACTTAAAGTCAAACCCACGCTAAGCAGAGAAAGGGAGGGAGGGAGGCGCCTAAAGTTGACAGAAACACAAACAGACCTGTTATTTTTCATCGTCTTCCTTTGTTTTCCACCCTGTAATCAGATTGCACTGTAATGAGGCTGTAGGGGAAGAGGAGGACAATTATGTGTTCAAAATGAGCTCAGCTCCTCTGCGGAAAGCTTTTTTTTTTTTTTTCTTGTTCCGTGGCTGTGGGAGATGCTGCTTGGAAATGGCCCAGATTGCTCCCCGCAGGGCTTTAACACGGCTCTCTACTGATTGCTCTGTGTGATTGCAGATTGAATCCGGACATGCACTTGATTTCATGTCATTTTGTCAAAAAAACAACGATTGTCTCGCAAAGTCGAACCTATGTTTGGAGAGGCTTCTCATCCCTAAAGATCCAGGTGTGGAGCAGCTCAGCGGTCTTTTCCCAGTTCCTCTGAATGGTGAAAGGCCACAGAACCCCATTCATCATCCCATCTCACAGTGGCTGTAGTATGTCATGGATTACTGTAGGTTTGGAGATGAGCTACCACAGCCCTATCAAATGTCATCTAGCTGACAGAAGGGCCTTGTTGTGTGTGTGTGTGTGTGTGTGTGTGTGTGTGTGTGTGTGTGCTTGTTGGTAGCAGAGCACTGCAAAAATGATTTGCAACGGTTAAATGTGAAAAAAACCTTTGCAAATCCAATTGTCAGTAGGCTAAATATGTTTTTTTGTTATTAGCACTCTTTCTTATTGTCTGTTAGGGTTAGGGTTATTGGGTTTAAAGTTTAAAGCTGTCTTATTGTTTAAAGCTGCACATCATCAGC